>NC_091959.1:8823461-9040961 GCF_031021105.1 Erythrolamprus reginae | reverse complement strand
TGTATAACAAAATCAAGGAAAAATATTAACCCATTATTTGATTTTCTTCTTTTACTGCAGACTAACCTTCACCATTATAATTCCTAAACTGTCAACATAGCCAGGAATGGGGAGCTGGCAGTTTCCCCATTCATTTGAAAATTTGATTAGATCCCACAGAGTTAGCCTTCTCCAGGTCCCATCGACAAAACAATGCCATTTGGCGGAACCCAGGGGAAGAGCCTTCTCTGTGGTGGCCCCGGCCCTCTGGAAACAACTCCCCTCGGAGATTCGAACTGCTCCTACCCTCCTCGCCTTCTGTAAAATGTTGAAGACTTATCTTTGCCGCCAGGCATGGGGGGATTAATTTCCCCCCTTCTTTTTTTGCTGACCTTATTATGTTTATTATGTGTATGACTGTGTAGTAGATAAGTTTTTATAATGTATTTTTAAATTAGTTTATGACAATTTTTTAACATTAGATTTGTATCTATATTGTATTGCTATTGTGTTGTGAGCCGCGCCGAGTCTTCGCAGAGGGGGCGGCATACAAATCTAATAAATTATTATCATTATCATTATCATTATTATTATGTCAATACAACACAGAAAACGAGATCACTATGCTGGATTTCGTATTTCATCACCAGTCAGGCGCTTCCCAAGCTCCTAAGACTACGTGATGTAGCGGCAAATTATGTTTGCCGATCCCAGTAAAGCAGCCTTATGTGATTGACAGATGGAGATTTTGTCAATTCCGATGGTTTTCAAATGTCCACTGAGATCCTTTGGCACTGCACCCAGTGTGCCAAGTACCACTGGGACCACTTTCACTGGCTTATGCCAGAGTCGTTGCAGCTCAATTTTTAGATCTTCGTATTTCACTAATTTCTCTAGCTGCTTCTCCTCAATTCTGCTGTCTCCTGGGATTGCGATGTCGATGATCCATACTTTCTTTTTCTCCACAATCAGACTGTCTGGTGTGTTATGTTTCAGAATTCGGTCAGTCTGAAGTCGGAAGTCCCACAGTAGTTTTGCTTGCTCATTTTCGACCACTTTTTCGGGCTTATGATCCCACCAGGTCTTTACCAATGGTAAATGGTAGTTCCGGCACAAGTTCCAGTGGATCATCTGTGCCACAGCATCATGTCTATGCTTGTAGTCAATCTGTGCAATCTTTTTGCAGCAGCTGAGTATGTGATCGATTGTTTCATCTGTTTCTTTACAGAGTCTGCACTTTGGATCGTCTGTTGATTTTTCAATTCTGGCTTTGACAGCATTTGTTCTAATGGCCTGTTCTTGTGCCGCCAGTATTAGTCCTTCTGTCTCCTTTTTGAGTGTTCCACTTGTAACCCATGACCAGGTCTTTTCTTTATCCACTTTGCATTATTATTATTATTATTATTATTATTATTATTATTATTATTATTATTATTACAAATATTATTTTGATACTCCCCACTGAACCCAAAAGAGACTGTTCAACGTTTTGTGTATTTTAAAGTTGTCTCATCTTGGCTTTTTTCACATGTAAATGAAAAAAAAAAAGATAGCTATTCCACATGGGCTCTTGCATTAAAATATATTTTGTAGTCTCCTACAGTCATAATGGCTTCATAAATTAATAATGGGTCATTAATATGCGATGACTGGTTTCCCATTCCGGTCCCTCCATAGGTTGTGGATCATTTCTTTCGAGCACAGGGCTCTGGGATTTAATGAAATAGGAAATGTGGTTTTCACTCCCTTAAAATAGACGTTTCCAAAAGTCATATATAGACAACTTGGAGCAGGGTAGACATAGGCAGGGAGGAAATTGCTGGACAAAGTAAGAGTCCTGTTGAGTTTTGGCTCTGGACCAGTTATCTGTTGACAGAACCTAATAACTAACATGTGAGAAAATATAAAACTTCAATGGAAGTCTTCATTCAATCCAGTGTTTTTTCCAGCTGGGAAATTTCAAGTCAATGTCCCAGACTTCCCTAGCCATGCATACCCATGGCTGGGAATTATGGGAGATGGGTGCACATAGCTGGAACTGCCATGTCAACAACAACAATAACAACAACAAGAGACTTGGAAGGGACCTTGGAGGTCTTCTAGTCCAACCCCCTGCTTAGACAGGAAACCCTTCACTACTTCAGACACATGGATATCCAACATCTGCTTAAAAACTTCCAGTGTTGGAGCAATCACAACTTCTGGAGGCAAGCTGTTCCACTGATTAATTGTTCTAACTGTCAGGAAATTCTCCTTAGTTCTAAGTTGCTTCTCTCCTTGCTTAGTTTCCACCCATTGCTTCTTGTTCTACCCTCAGGTCCTTTGGATAATAGCTTGGCTTCCTCTTCTTTGTGGCAGGGATATCAGAGGCCGATTCAGTGATTCAATTACCAATATCTATCCTTTTGGAAGGGACATGATGGCTCAGTGGCTAAAATGCTGTGCTTTTCAATCAGAAAGGTCGGCAGTTCAGTGGTTTGAATCCCTAGCACTGTGTAATGGGTGAGCCCCCATTACTTCTTGCAGCTTCCGTTTAGTTATTGTCATAAGCCAAAGACTAACTATAGCTCTGCTTTGGGACATGTTGCAAGTTGCAAGGGGCGAGCATAAGTGCACCAGTGTGCCTTCCGTCCCCTGTCCAATTGTCTCTCCTATATTTTATATATATCTTTTCTCCCATTCATATGTCCTTCCTCTACTCTTCATTGATGTATTCTATTCTCATATCTCTTCTTCTATCCCTTCCCTGATATTTACTACTACACGTTTTTATTGATAGCTGCTTTAAACGAGGTCCCCTTGTTCAACTACATTAAATCTCTAAATATTAACTTGGACCACTTCCCAACCTACTGTATTTTTCAGAGTATAAGACGCGCCTTAGTTTTGGGGGAGGAAAATAGGGAACAAAATCTATCTACCAGGTATTCACCTGGTTACCTTTGAAAAGTGTTCGAAAACTTCAGATTGTGCAGAATGCAGCCGCGAGAGCCAATGTGGGGTTACCTAGGTTTGCCCATGTTTCTTCAACACTCCGTGGACTGCACTGGCTGCCGATCAGTTTCTGGTCACAATTCAAAGTGTTGGTAATGACCTATAAAGCCCTACATGGCATCGGACCAGATAGTCACTGCTCACAGTCACTCATGCCCTCATCACCTTGAGGTTCGACTACTGTAATGCTCTCTACATGGGGCTACCTTTGAAAAGTGTTCGGAAACTTCAGATCGTGCAGAATGCAGCTGCGAGAGCAGTCATGGGCTTACCTAGGTATGCCCATGTTTCGCCATCACTCCGCAGTCTGCACTGGCTGCCGATCAGTTTCCGGTCACAATTCAAAGTGTTGGTTATGACCTTTAAAGCCCTACATGGCATTGGACCAGAATAACTCCAGGGTCGTCTTCTGCCGCACGAATCCCAGCGACCGATTAGGCCTTCTCCGGGTCCCGTCGACTAAACAATGTCGGTTGGCGGGCCCTAGGGGAAGAGCCTTCTCTGTGGCGGCACCGGCCCTCTGGAACCAGCTCCCCCTGGAGATTAGAACTGCCCCTGCTCTTCCTGCCTTCCGTAAACTCCTTAAAACCCACCTTTGCCGTCAGGCATGGGGGAACTGAAACATCTCCCCCTGGGCATGTTCAATTTATACATGGTATGCTTGTATGCGTGTCTGTTAGTATATGGGTTTTTTTAAATCTTCAAATATTTTAAATTTAGTCAGATTATTTATGATTTGTTCCACTTGCTGTGAGCCGCCCCGAGTCTTCGGAGAGGGGCGGCATACAAATCCAAATAATAAATAAATAATAAATAAATAAAATCTCCGGGATCGTCTTCTGCCGCACAAATCCCAGCGACCGGTTAGCAAGGGGCGAGCATAAGTGCACCAGTGTGCCTTAGGTTGCACCAGTGGGGAATAGGTTGGCTACTTCTTTGTGGCAATAAAAGTGAACGTTTTGAGAATGGGGAAGGGGGAAAAGATCTCTATGGTTTTGTTTTTGTTTGGAGCCCCAGCCTCCAAACTTGCATGCCGGAGAGTAAATTATGAAACTCTCGTGGCTTGCCAACAATTTAATCAGGAGAAGATTGCCGTGGCTGCTCTGCCTGTGTGGCCTTCCAAATATGTCACAGCTTTGCTGATTTTAATCAAAGTTTTTTTCCCCCTTCCCCTCATTAGAATCCAAATCGGAGCAGAGCGGAGGTCTATCACTTGGCTTGCCCTGAGCTGGAGCTGATAAGAAATCTTTAGACACAGTCGCTCATTATCTTCCGGCACAGATGTTTTTGGCAGTTGCATCAAACAGGGGCCGCTAGACTGTCAGCTGCTGCCCTGTTTATTTTATTTATATACTGTACGTGTGTGTGTGTGTGTGTGTGTGTGTGTATAGCATTGGCAATAGCAATAGTATTTATTTATTTATTTTATTTTATTTATTTGTTTTGTCAAGACTTCTATGCCGCCCTGAGATCTTCGGGATTGGGCAGCATAGAAGTCGACTACCTACCTCCTACCTACCTACCTACCTACCTAACCAACCAACCAACCAACCAACCAAACAAACAAACAAACAAACAAACAAACAAACAAACAAACAAACAAACAAACAAACAAACAAACATGTATTATAGTACATATAGTATTATTATTATTTATTATTATTATTTATTGGATTTGTATGCCGCCCCTCTCTGGAGATTCTGGGTGGCTAACAGCAATAATAAAACAGTATACAATAATAATCCAATACTAAAAACGATTAAAAACCCATTAATATAAAAACAAAACATACATACAAACATACCATGCATAAAATTGTAAAGGTCTAGGGGAAAGAGTATCTCAATTCCCCCAGGCCTGATGGCAGAGGTGGTAGCTTACGAAAGGCGAGGAGGGTGGGGGCAATTCTAATCTCTGGGGGGAGTTGGTTCCAGAGGGCCGGGGCCGCCACAGAGAAGGCTCTTCCCCTAGGTCCCGCCAAGCGGCATTGTTTAGTTGACAGGACCCGGAGAAGACCCACTCTGTGGGACCTAATCAGTCACTGGGATTCGTGCGGCAGAAGGCGGTCCCTGAGATAATCTGGTCCGGTGCCATGAAGGGCTTTATAGGTCATAACCAACACTTTGAATTGTGACCGGAAACTGATCGGCAACCAATGCAGACTGCGGAGTGTTGGTGTAATATGGGCATATTGGGGAAAGCCCATGATTGCTCTCGCAGCTGCATTCTGCACGATCTGAAGTTTCCGAACATTTTTCAAAGGTAGCCCCATGTAGAGAGCGTTACAGTAGTCGAGCCTCGAGGTGATGAGGGCATGAGTGACTGTGAGCAGTGACTCCCGGTCCAAGTAGGGTCGCAACTGGTGCACCAGGCGAACCTGGGCAAATGCCCCCCTCGCCACAGCTGAAAGATGTTTCTCTAATGTGATCGAGGAGGATGCCCAAGTTGCGGACCCTCTCTACGGGGGTCAGTGATTCTCCCCCCAGTTGCATAACACACAAACACAAAACACCATGTGGTTATTTTAAAACACATTTTAGTGTTTTAAAAGCCTCCTCCTATTCAGAAGTTGGTAACTTTTCTTCAATTATCTCCAGCTGACGGGGAGATGTAATCAAAACCATCTTGATGCCACTAACTTGGGAAAGTTGGTCTAATGCAGTACTTCTCAATTATTTTTTGTTACCCCCACCCACTCACACTCAGGAAGAAGTAAACATTTCATGCACCCCCAAATCTCCGCTGGGATGATTGTTTGTAATATTGAGCACATTTCCGCTGAAAAAACTCAAGCAGCTTATCAGCATGATTGGAGTGCAATGTGTTTAAGTGATGCCTTAAATGATTTGGCTTCATGCTATCTGCTGCCAACATTTTTAGACACAGTAAACATAGCGGTCTTTCCTCGCCTCTGTTGTGGTTAGCTCTGGCCCAGCTCCTGCCCCAAGGACTGTGGATGTGGGGGAGACATCCACATGCTGCAGGCCTGTTTTGCCCCCGGTGGAATCTGCTGATGAAGGCTCCTCTGACCAAGAAGACATGAGTGACAGGGAGGAGGAGAGTGTGGCAGACAGCTCAGAAGGAGATCAATTATCTCTCTCCTCCTTGGATTCAGAACAAGAGTTAATGATACAGCCACGCATGCGGAGAGCGATGCATAGGCAGCAACAACTGAGAGATTATTATCAAAGAAAATGAGGCCACCTGTGGTTGGGTGGGGCTGTGGTTATTAGTGAGGCTGCTATAAATAGCAGCCTGTGGGTTTGGCCATTGTGGAGGATTATCCGATCCTTGTGTTTCGTGACTGCTTTACTGACTTTGACTTTTTGTGTGCTGATTTTCCCCCGCTTTGAAACTAAACCAGAGCAAAGTGTGTTTCACTTTGTGAAAGAAGAAGGACTGTGAATTGCCTCACAGCTGCAAGCTAAGTATCACAGAACTGATAAGGAACTTGTACAAATTACCAGTTTGTTTGGAGACAAGTGCTCTTGGCTATACAAAAAGAGGGCTTGGTTTAAGTGAATTTTCATTATAAAGAACATTGTTTTGAATTTTCAAACGTGTGTGTGTCTGAAATTTGTACCTGTGAATTTTTGGGAGGAGTCTACCAGAGAGACCGACAGAAAAACCCTCCCACCGTAGTCACAGTGAAGCCAAGCACTACATATTTCCTCATCTTAGCTTTCGGGAGGCTTACGTTTGTCTCATTATCTCTGTCTCTCTCCTCCTTTCTTTTCATCCCTGTTCAATATCTTTCCATGGTGTCTCTCTGTGCTGGGTGCTACTGTTCAGTGCAAAAAAACTCCCTACTCCCTGCAGCAAAAAAAAAAAAATTGATGTTCCCTGAGGTCACGCCCCCCCTTAGGGGGGGCCGCCCCACTATTTGAGAAACACTGGTCTAATGAAACCATTGGACCTGCCTGCTGGAGAAAGATGCTCATTTTTACAAAGGGGTGGCAAAAGGAAAAACCAAGAAACAATCCAATGCGATGCCCAGATTTAGTTTATTGTCTAACTTGGCTCCAGAGCGCAAACTCAATTGCTGGTGTTGCTTAAAATGCAGGCCCATAAACCGAAGTTGGCTCAAGGGCCCTGCTATTTATCATCCCAAGCAGCAAACAAGCACCCCAATCATCTCTTTCCATGTAGAAGTCTTGGTCACTTACATGTTCTGGACTGCGTCATCAGGTTTTGTATCAAGGCAGTATTCAGTTTCCCCTGGCTTTTAAAAATAAACATTTTTTTTTAAAGAAGTCGCCAGCTGTTTTTCTTAGGTTGGACTTGGCAGTAGCTTGCCGAGCAGAATAAATACCAGATTCTGGGCGTGGAAGTATAAATTCATGCCCATGGACACAGAAGTCAGCAAAGGCCTTCCTGGGCCTCCAGCAAAATGTCTGATATTAGAAAGCTTAGAACTAGAAACACGACCTGAGCATAGCCCATAAAATCATCTGCTACAACGTCCTTCCTGTCAATGACTACTTCAGCCTCAACCACAACACCATACGAGCACACAACTGTCACAAGGCTAAACCAGCACACTGCTCTTTTATCTGTATCACTAATTACAGCAGCCCCACCCAACCACAGGTGGCCTCACTTATCTTCTGTAATAATCCTTCAGCTGTTCTCTCCTATGCATCACTCTACACATGCGTGGATCTGTCATAAGTTCTTGTTCAGAATCCAGGGATGATAAGGATGATTGATCTCCTCCTGGGCTGTCTGCCAAACTCCCCTCTTCCAAGTCACCCCCACCTTCTTCTTCTTCCGAGGAAACTTCACTACCTGACTCTGTCGGCAATAAAACAGGCCTCTGACATGTTGATGTTTCCCCGGCATCCACCTCCACATTCCTTGGGGCAGGAGCTGGGCCAGAGCCAACCACAACACCTACTTGCTGGATGTGACTGGTAGCGCCAGAAACGAGGAACCCCCGCCTGAAAAAAAACTGCCTGAAAACAGCCCCCAAAATGACCCAAAACAGGCATGCCTGCGCTGCCCAGCTGGCCTTTGGGTTTCCGGCACTCTGGCACACATGCATAAGTGCACATGCGCATGAATTCAGGTTTGGGCGCTCGTGCCGAAAAGGTGCTCCATCCCTACCCTCATCCAATTCTGTAAGTTAGCCTTTGCAACTCTGGTTGGTGCCGAAACCATCTGCTGAAATTACAGCCGCTTATAATAAATGCATAACTGTGGAATTCATTATTTCAAAGCTTGTTTGCAATGCAAAATTACATTATTAATGACCTATAAAAAAATAACATCGGGCTCGGGGAAAGCGGAGGGGAAAAAAAGCTTTGAAAAATGTTGCAGGACAGCTCCCTAAATGATTGCATAGGATCCTGGACACTGAGTCATGGGTTCATAGTGGGAATATATTACCATCCGGTTGTATGAATGTAATTATGCTGTCACTTAAACCTGACTGATCACCTTTACGGTGCAGGAGAGCCCATGTGATCTGCCCGGTAATATAATCAGTCTTAAAATGTTCCTAAAATACACAAAGGGAAAGCAAGAGGCAAAAGAACAAATTATCTGACACAGAAGGCAGGAAAAACACATTTAAAAATGAAAATAGCTTTCCTAACAGATTGTTATTTGGAAGCAGATAAATGAGAAAAGCTGGGACTGCCAACGTTCTAATTATGTTTCATTCCCCACCCCGTTCAGCACGGGACTGGCTGGAAGTTCTTTTCCGCCTATGAAAAATGCCCTTTCTGAATATTCAAAAAAAGCAACAGCTGAATATAAGTCAGAGGTTTCCTAACCAACATCTTCGTCCACTAATTTTCATCATTTAGCTGTGCGCAGGTTCACCTGGTGCACCAGTTGCGGCCCTATTTGGACAGGGAGTCCCTGCTCACAGTCGCTAATAATAATAATAATAATAATAATAATAATAATAATAATAATAATAACAACAACAACAATAATAATAATAATAATAATAATAATAATTATTATTATTATTATTATTATTATTATTATTATTATTAACAGGTCATTAGAACAAATGCTGTCAAAGCCAGAATTGAAAAATCAACAGACGATCCAAAGTGCAGACTCTGTAAAGAAACAGAGGAAACAATCGATCACATACTCAGCTGCTGCAAAAAGATCGCACAGACTGACTACAAGCATAGACATGATGCTGTGGCACAGATGATCCACTGGAACTTGTGCCGGAACTACCATTTACTAGTGGCAAAGAACTGGTGGGATCATAAGCCCGAAAAAGTGGTCAAAAATGAGCAAGCCAAAACTACTGTGGGACCTCCGACTTCAGACTGACCGAATTCTGAAGCATAACACACCAGACATCCTGATTGTGGAGAAAAAGAAAGTATGGATCATTGACATCGCAATCCCAGGAGACAGCAGAATTGAGGAGAAGCAGCTAGAGAAATTAGTGAAATACGAAGATCTAAAAATCGAGCTGCAACGACTCTGGCATAAGTCAGTGAAAGTGGTCCCAGTGGTACTTGGCACGCTGGGCGCAGTGCCAAAGGATCTCAGCAGACATTTGAAAACCATCGGAATTGACAAAATCTCCATCTGTCAATTGCAAAAGGCCGCTTTACTGGGATCGGCAAACATAATTCACCGCTACATCACTCAGTCCTAGGTGCTTGGGAAGCACCCGACTGGTGATGAAATACTAAATCCAGCATAGTGATCTCGTTTGCTGTGTTGTACTGAAATAATAATAATAATAATAATAATAATAATAATAATAATAATAATAATAATAATAATAATAACAACAACAACAATATAGTTGTTTGTTGTTGTTGCTGCTGCTGCTGTTATTATATTATTATTATTATTATTATTATTATTATTATTATTATTATTATTATTATTATTATTATTATTATTATTTCAACACTTGCTTTTATGATCCAACCAGGCAAGGGCTCCCCATCACCAGTGCTACCGATACGCCCCTGATGACTGGCATGGGTATGTCCAGAGGATGGGCAGAAACACATCAGTGCCCACTACCTGGACGTTGCCATGTTCTTTTTTCTACCCTCTGCGCATGCATAGAGGGCGAAAAAGCCTGCAATTCCAAAATGGTGGGGAAGGTAAAGTAGATTTAACTGCTGCTTTAGAGGCTAACCGCCCCGGGTAACTTAAAAGAAATCCCATCAAGATATTAAGGAGCCAGGGTGGCGCAGCAGGTAGAGTGCTGTACTGCAGGCCACTGAAGCTGACTTGTAGATCTGAAGGTCAGCAGTTCAAATCTCATCACCGGCTCAAGGTTGACTCAGCCTTCCATCCTTCCAAGGTGGGTAAAATGAGGACCCAGATTGTGGGGGCAATAGCCTAGCTCTGTTAAAAAAGTGCTATTGCTAACATGTTGTAAGCCGCCCTGAGTCTAAGGAGAAGGGTGGCATAAAAATCGAATAAATAAATAATCGAATGAATAAATAAATAAATTAACAATACAACTGGCTTAATAAGAGCACAATTGAAGCCATTTGATTTTAATGGGATCTCCAAGAATCCCATCTCCAGTCAAGTACACCTTTACTTACTTAAAGGCACACCTGTTAGAATAATATCCCATAAATTTGCCAGGGTATTCTTATAAATGTCTTAATGCTGCAGCGCATATTACCGCTATTAGGCTCAGTTATTTAAATCGGTGCTTAATAAAGTGAAGCTGGGTATGAATCATGGAATCTGAAATTCTAATTTTAAATTTATACCCTGAATGAATTATTAAGGCCCCACGAAATGGATCTGCGTGATGGGAAAGGGTGGGGAGAGAGAGAGAGGCCTGACTAATGGAAGATTCTTCTATTGCTTTTCCTTGGTTTAATACAAGCGATTTGACAATACAGGTGAATTGGTGCATTTTACCCTAGAAAGACTCTTCTTCGTAATTTTCTCCTGCTTAAAAAGTGATTGCAAGCCCACCAGCTTTTTAAATCATTGTAATATTATTTCAATCGTGAATTAAACAATTTTTGAATTAAGTACTATGGCTTGGGGCCCCAGTGAGGATATTCCATGCTGGTAATAGTTAGTGAACTATTTTACTCTAAGATTTACTTATTTATTAGATTTATGCAATAAAAACATACAGTGATCCCCCGCTCGTTGCGAGGGTTCCGTTCCAGGACCCCCGCAACGAGTGGGTTTTCGCGAAGTAGCGCTGCGGAAGTAAAAACACCATCTGCGCATGTGCAGATGGTGTTTTTAACTTCCGCAGCGCTAGCGAGGAGCCGAAGATTGGGGGTGGCGCGGGTGTTTTAAAACGTCCCCGCCGACATGGGGGGCTTGCTAGCACCCCCCCAAACCCGGGTTGAGGGTTCGGGGGGTGCTAGCGAGCCCCCCATGTCGGCGGGGACGTTTTAAAACACCCGCGCGGCTTTCCAATGAGTCCCGAAGACAAACGCGGAAGTTTGACGTTTGTCTTCGGGACTCATTGGAAAGTTCCGATCGTTTTAAAACAGTTGCGCCGTTCTCCGCTGACTCCTGGCGAACTTCCCCGCTTTAGGAGTCAGCGGAGAACGGCGCGCCTGCTTTAAAACGATCGGAGCTTTCCAATGAGTCCCGAAGACAAACGCGGAAGTTTGACGTTTGTCTTCGGGACTCATTGGAAAGCTCAGATCGTTTTAAAATAGTTGCGCCGTTCTCCGCTGACTCCTGGCGAACTTCCCGGGCGAAGGGCGAAGGGTGGGTGAGCGGGTGCTGGGGGGGGCTTCGCCCTCCCGCCAGCAAGAGGGGGAAGACCCAGGGAAGCCGCCCAGCAGCTGATCTGCCGGGCGCCATCTACGCATGCGTGCCCATAGAAAAAAGGGCACGCATGCGCAGATGGTGTTTTGACTTCCGGATTCAAAAATCGCAAATTACCCTGTTCGCAATGGTCGGGGACGCAATAACCGGGGGATCACTGTACTAGGTTTATAGGTAATGGTAGCTTTATTTTTTTTAACTTATTCAATCCCTGTTCATTTGAATATTTAAGTGTTTTGCACTTCTGCTTTTACAATGAGTAAGCTGCCTGGAATCATTTGACAATGAGATGGGTAGCATATAAATTTAAGAAACAATAAAAATATATTATGGAACAGATAGCAGAGGAAAAGGCCAAGGTATGTAGTTACATTCATATTTTATTTATGTAACTGCAACACTGCGAGCTACTGAGTGACTGACTTAAAGCTTAACAACTATTCCAAATTGGCAAGTATATGGAATGGAATGGAATGGAATAGAAATAGGAATAGAATGGAATAGAAAAGAATAGAAAAGAATAGAATAGAATAGAATAGAATAGAATTCTTTATTGGCCAAGAGTGATTGGACACACAAGGAATTTGTCTTTGGTGCAGATGCTCTCAGTGTACATAAAGGAAACGATGCATTTCTCAAGAATCGTGAGGTATAACACTTAATGATGGTCATAGGGGTCAAATAAGCAATCAGGAAATAATCAATATTAATAAAAAGAATACAAACAATGTTACAGTCATAAGTGGGAGGAAATGGGTGATAGGAATGACGAGGAAAAAAAAACTAGTAGTAATAGTAGTGCAGACTTATTAAATAGTTTGACAGTGTTGAGGGAGTTTATTTATTTATTATTTATTTATTGGATTTATATGCTGCTCGTTTCCGAGGTCTCAAATTACTCTTTTGACTCGTGCAGTATACAAGACCTCAGTGGAAGGCAGGTTGGCAGCAATTGTTTTTTGTGCAGTTCTGATTCTCCTCTGAAGTCTGTGTCGGTCTTGTTGGGTTGCAGAACCAAACCAGACAGTTATAGAGGGGCAGATGACAGACTCAATGATTCCTCTGTTGAACTATACCAGCAGCTCCTTGGGCAGTTTGAGCTTCCTGAGTTGGCGCAGAAAGAAAAAGTTGGAAGAGACCTTGGAGACCCCTGAAATATTGGAACACTGCTATCGTGTCTCCCCTGGTCCTTCTTTTCATTAAACTGGCAATGCCCAATTCCTGCAACCATTCTTCATATGTTTTAGGTTCCAGTCCACTAATCATCTCTGTTGCTCATCTCTGCACTAAGATGTCCTAAGATGTCCTATTCTATTCTATTCTATTCTATTCCATTCCATTCCATTCCATTCTCTGTTATTCTGTTCTGTTCTATTCTATCTTTACAAAACTGCAGTTGTGTCCATCACACCAGCCAATGGGCTGCTTCATATCAGGGTAGTTTTTGCAAATTATTCTATCATTCTTTTTTTTTTTAAATACCATTCAATTTTTTACACATTTATCTCAAATCCTGTTTATTGCTTATTATACTTTTCCCACAATTTATGCCTCTGGATTACATTAGCACGTGATTGCTACAAGATCCATGGTTACAGGCATTTCCTAACATCTACAAGGAATTTGAAAAATAAACAAGGGATCCCTGTTTGGTGGGATGCTACAACCTGCGAGTCAGCTCCCCCCCAAAATCCACAATCTTTTCTGCATTAATGAAAATGCCTGTTTTTAAAATTGCTGGAAAAGAAGGATAAACTATTTAAAAGTTCAGTACTTGGCTGCTAGGTTTCAAAAAAGAAAAGAAAAAGGCATGGCTTATTAAGTACAAGAATTCTAAAGTATTCCCATCAAATAATTTATATTCTGGCTGAGAGGTAAATTAAATCAGAATTAGCACATGCTAAATATAAAATGGCTTTCCAGCTTGGATTCATTAATCTGCTTTATAAAAAAAAAAAAAAGGCCTCCAAGCATGTTATACCTCCTCTTGGGCAGAATACTGCAACGGAAGTTACATGGATACACTTAACTCATAAAATAGAGAAAGCAATAAAGCACAATGGTTTGGGTCAGTGATGGCGAACCTATGGCACAGATGCCACAGGGGACACACAGAGCCATATCTGCTGGCACACGAGGTATAAAGAATTAATTAGAATTACTTTATAATATGCAAATAGATATACAGTGATACCTTGTCTTATAAACTTAATTGGTTCCGGGATGAGGTTCTTAAGGTGAAAAGTTTGTAAGACGAAACAATGTTTCCCATAGGAATCAATGGAAAAGCGATTAATGCGTGCAAGCCCAAAATTCACCCCTTTTGCCAGCCGAAGTGCCCATTTTTGTGCTGCTGGGATTTCCCTAAGGTTCCCCTCCATAGGAAACCCCACCTCTGGACTTCTGTGTTTTTGTGATGCTGCAGGGAAATCCCAGCAGCACAAAAACGAGCGCTTCGCTGGCAACAGAAGTCCAGAGGTGGGGTTTCTCAGTGAAGGGAGCATCAGTGAAATCGCAGCATCGCAAAAACACCAAAGTCCTTAAAACCCCACTTCTGGACCTCTGTATTTTTGTGATGCTGCGATTTCACTGATGCTCCCTTCGCTGGGAATCCCCACCTCCGGACTTCCATTGCCAGCGAAGTGCCCGTTTTTGCGCTGCTGGAATTCCCCTGCTGGGATTCCCCTGCAGCATCACAAAAACATGGAAGTCCAGAGGTGAGGTTTCCCATGGAGGGGAGCCTCAGGGGAATCCCAGCAGCGCAAAAACAGGTGCTTTGCTGGCAACGGGAGGCTGGAGACGGGGCATCCCAGCGGCGGCGGTGGGTTTGTAAGGTGAAAATAGTTTGTAAGAAGAGGCAAAAAAATCTTAAACCCCAGGTTTGTATCTCGAAAAGTTTGTATGACGAGGCGTTTGTAAGACGAGGTATCACTGTATTGCTCTTGAGTTAAAATGGTATATAGAAAATATGCCCCCATTTTGGTGGAGGGGTATGAATATTGTTTGGTGGTGGGCGCTTTGAGCAACGGGCACAGTGTTATGTGTTGTGTGAATGTTTTATTGTTATTATAAAAATCAGTTTAAAAATTAAATAAAATAAATAAATAAATAAATAAACAAATAAAAAGAACCCACTCCTGCCATACCCCAGGTGTTGAGGGAAAGACTTGATAGGTGGATAAAAAGGCCAAATCCAATCTAACCATCTAACCGTAGAAGTAATTGGAATCCCTACCCTGATCACTCTGAACAAAACCACCGTCTTCAAAACAGACCAAGCAAATCGAAAAGGCAGCCGGCGATTGAGAAAAATCCAAAGTTGGCCCTTTCTGCTTTTATTCCCCATAGAGTCTAGGCCCATTTGTCTACCGTTGCTTGACAAACTATCCCTGGGACTGTATAATAGCTTCACTCGAGTGAAACGATGAATCAGGGTTGTTTTTGCAGATTAACATTTGTGTCTTCTAAAAGTAGTATATATACATACATACATACATACATACATACATACATACATACATACATATATACAGTGGTACCTCGAGATACGAGTTTAATTCATTCCGGACCTGGGCTCTTAAGTCGAGCAGCTCTTATCTCGAACGACTTTTCCCCATAGGAATTAATGTAAATAATTTTAATTGGTTCCAGCCCTCAAAAAACTCACAAAGTTAGTCTAAATTATGCAGAAAGACATGTTTTTAATGAAGAAATGTACATGTACATATAAATGAATAATGAAGTTTCTTTCACTTAACTTGTAAACTTTCTTAAACTTTTAAATTTACATATGTTCAACTTCTCTGCCACCCAATCCTGTAGGACAGAGGTCCCCAACCCTTTTTGCACCAGGGACCGGCTTTAAGCGATCAAGAGAGGAATGGGTGAATGAATGGACGGAGGGTGGGAAGGAAGGAAGGAAAGAGGGAAGGGACAGGAACAGAGGAAGGAAGCAAGGAAACTTATGAAAGGGGAGAGTAAGAGAGGAATGAGTGAAGGGAGGGAGGGAGGGAAGAAGGTGGGAAGGAGAAAGAAAAGAAGAAATAGAGGAAGGGAAGGTAAAAGAGAGAAAGAAAAAGAGCAAGAAAGAAAGAAAGAAAGAAAGAAAGAAAGAAAGAAAGGGGGAAGGGACAGGAACAGAGGAAGGAAGCAAGGAAACTTATGAAAGGGGAGAGTAAGAGAGGAATGAGTGAAGGGAGGGAGGGAGGGAAGAAGGTGGGAAGGAGAAAGAAAAGAAGAAATAGAGGAAGGGAAGGTAAAAGAGAGAAAGAAAAAGAGCAAGAAAGAAAGCTGCAAGCACCCCCCCGAGCCCCCCAGGCCGGCTGCAACCTTTTAAAACGCGCGCCGCTTCGCAGCTGTCTCCTGAAGCCGAACGCGGAAGTTAGCATTTGGCTTCAGGAGACAGCTCCTTGGCGCTTGTATCTCGAATTTGGGCTTGTAAGTAGAACAAAAATATCTCTCCCCTCCCAGCTCTTATCTCGAGTTGCTCTTAAGTAGAGCAGCTCTTATGTCGGGGTTCCACTGTATATATATATATTCTCCACAAACATAATATCAAAACTTCATTTGTCACTAACCAAAAAATATCAAACAACCTAAGAAACCCAAAAGATAAAATTCAACTCGAAAACCAAGGAATCTATGAAATCCCTTGCAAAACATGTGCAGCCACATACATTGGACAAACTAATCGAAGAATAAACGCACGCATTGCAGAACATAAGAATGTAGTCAAAAAAGAAGAAAAAACTTCCTCCCTTGTCCAGCACATTAAAAAAACAGGGCATGAAATTGACTTTGAAAAAACTAAATTACTTTCCAAAATAGAACACGTTTATAAAAGAATAATCATGGAGGCCATAGAGATAGAAAAACACCCCCTCAGCATAAACAAACGAGATGACACGTCCCGCCTACCACAGATTTGGAAACCAGCCTTAAACAAAAAAACATATCATAATCATCACCATGTCAATCCTTCAACTAAATGTGATTCCACCAACCAATCAAATCATTAAAACATAGCCACCCAATCTATTTGCTACATTCAAACCAAATCTCCACCCCCACAACTATATATAAGGAACAAATGGCAGTTGCAAACAAACTATATTTACAGCAGCGTGAAGCTTACAACTTCAGCCTGATGATGGTGAATGTGATTTCACCAAAACGTCGCATAGACACTCAAAATATTACACGGGGCAAAACCCATCACATGTTTTAGCTGAATTTGAAAATTAAGGGAGACTAGGATAGATCTATTTCGGCCTTATTTTGGCCTCATCAGCTAGCCATACCCACTGGGACTTGAACCTGCAACCTTTGCCTTGTAAGGCAGAGAATTATCCTCTAGGCTACAGTATCCAATACCTTCAGCTCTGCACCAGGGAAGGGTTACATATTTTTGTGTCGAATCACCCTGGTGTATTGACGGAACATCACAGCTCCTTATTTGCCTCTTGGCCCAACCCAGGGCCATTTCCAAGGCAGTTAATTTTATTGATAGCCGACAATTCTATCTGTATGTGTATATATTGCACAAACCGAGAAATTGGCTAGGAACTAGCTGAGCGGCAACTGAAAGGATCTATTTTTGATAACTGCTGGGTGGACAAGGGGCCTTCCAAACCAACTGCTGTTGCTTCCCATCTTTTCTGCTGCGTAAATAATTTGGTCGGATTGCTTTCACCAAAGTAGACAGCCTGGGTTAATATTGAAAGTGCTACAAGCGGCTTAAACCCCACTGTGTTAAACTACCAGCCTCAGAACCAGCCTTTATTTATTTATTTGTTTTTTCTCTTGTTGTTGTGTGAATGGAAGTAAATTTGGAGCTTTCCTCGTAAAGGGCAGTTATATTAAAATGAAGGTTAAAAAATCATGAATGAGATAAGTAAGAATATAAGAAATGGAGTGAAGCACTATGGCTTAGTTTTAGTAGAAAGAAGCAAATAGCCAAAGGAAATTCTCGAGAACAGAAAACAATCTTTGAAACCTGGATGACAAAATTAGAAAAGGAGGTAGCACAAGATCAATGATGTATACCAAACAAAACAGATTAAAAATTAAGAATTTTGGTTAAGAATTTGGCAATTGATACTTATTGATTGATTGATTGATTGATTGATTGATTGATTGATTGATTGATTTTGTCCATTACACAATGAGGGTTATAGTAGGTATACACATAGTAAAATACATAATGAAGGTTATAGAGGGTATACTCATAGTACAACATATCTAAGAAAGAATAGAAAAGAAGATATAGTAATAGAACATATCAATGAAAGAATAGAAGAAGAGATATAGGAATAGAAGAAAGGAATAGGAGATACAGTATAGGAAAGCAATAGGAGAGGGGATGGAAGGCACTCTAGTGCACTTATGCACGCCCCTTACTGACCTCTCAGGAATCTGGATAGGTCAACTGTGGATAATCCAAGGGTAAAGTGTTGGGGGTTTGGGGATGACACTATGGAGTCCGGTAATGAGTTCCACGCTTCGACAACTTAGTTACTGAAGTCGTATTTTTTACAGTCAAGTTTGGAGCAGTTAATATTAACTTTAAATCTGTTGTGTGCTCTTGTGTTGTTGTGGTTGAAGCTGCGGTAGTCGCCAACAGGCAGGACGTTGCAGCATATGATCTTGTGGGCAATGCTTAGATCTTGTTTAAGGCGTCTTAGTTCTAAACTTTCTAGGCCCAGGATTGAAAGTCTAGTCTCGTAGGGTATTCTATTTCGAGTGGAGGAGTGAAGGGCTCTTCTGGCTAGTCCCACTTGTGGGCAATACTTAGATCATGCATTGTATTCTAATTTGAAGGTATGTGAATTTGTATTTCTGTAAGGTGTGGAGAGAAAAAAACTACTCCCCCCCCACCCCCCAAAAAGGAAGTGTTACAAGCAGCTTAAGCCACACTGTGTTAAAATACAAGCCTTAGAATAACACCAAGTGGCACTTTTATGATCTACCCAAGGGAGGGGGCAGGATGTATAAGGGAATTATCTGAATTTTCTGAAAATGTAAATAGAAGACTGAAGATATTTTTCACTGAAGAGCAAACTACTGTGTCTTCATTCATTTATCTGGTTCATTAAATTGCCACAATAGATTCTGATATCTTATCTAGTCCTCCTGCGTTACTCTGCTATATATATCCAGACAGAACCTTCCTGATATATTGAATATTTCCCTTATTATTCCAGATCCAGTTGCGGGTGCAAAATCAAGCTAACGCCAACCCCATATATTTACTGCCTTATTTCTACAATGAAGTCAATTTTCTAGATGATATTTTGGAACGGTTATAATGGAAGTAGTATTTCCCCGGCTCGGTGTAATCTTGTTTATAGCAGGAGTATTTTTCTCTTGTAGGTTCATGGACTAAAGGAACACAGCCTCGCTTGAGCAGTTATTATTGTGCCTATACTTTTATGCTGAGCCATAATGTAATTGCTGTGGGCTCAACTTGTCATGCTGGGTGAATCCAACCATTATGGCTTGTAAACCATAGCTGATGGCTTACTGCTATATGTGTAACTTGAATGGCTGGGTATATATGGCGCATAAAGCAAAAACCAAATAGATTTTGGCAAACAGGGTCGTGAGAACCAAGACACTGTGGTTTATCAGCTATGATTTACGAGTTAGCACAAGGATTCTCAAACTTTGTGGTGCTGGGACCTTCTAAAACAATTAGTGAATTTATACTAGTCCCTTCCCTCTCCTTCACTCCCAAAAAACTATCTGTTCAATGTCCCTACTCTGCTTGGACAATCCAGATATTGATATGTCCAGGCCAAGCCCTTCATGGCATCGGACCAGAATATCTCCGGGACCGCCTTCTGCCGCACGAATCCCAGCGACCGGTCAGGTCCCACAGAGTTGGCCTTCTCTGGGTCCCGTCGACTAAACAATGTCATTTGGTGGGACCCAGGAGAAGAGCCTTCTCTGTGGCGGCCCTGACCCTCTGGAACCAGGTCCCCCCAGATATCAGAGTTGCCCCCACCCTCCTTGCCTTTCGTAAGCTCCTTAAAACCCACCTCTGTCGTCAGGCATGGGGGAATTGACACTTTCCCTCCCCCTAGGCTTATAAAATTTATGCATGGTATGCTAGTATGTATGATTGGTTTCTAAATTGGGGTTTTTAAATTAACTTAAATATTAGATTTGTTTACATTGTATTATTATTGCTGTGAGCCGCCCCGAGTCTGCAGAGAGGGGCGGCATACAAATCTGATTAATAAATAAATAATAAATAAATATTTTCTCACATTGCTTCTGATCTTTCCAACTAACCTCAGATTGTGTCCCCTTGTTCTTGTGTTCACTCTCCTATTAAAAACACTTCCCTCCTGGACCTTTAACGTATTTCAATGTTTCAATCATGTCTCCCCTTTCCCTTCTGTCCTCCAGACTCTACAGATGGAGTTCATGAAGTCTTTCCTGATACGTTTTATGCTTAAGACCTTCCACCATTTTTGTAGCCCGTCTTTGGACCCATTCAATTTTATCTCTCTCTTTTTGTAAGTGAGGTCTCCAGAACTGAACACAGTATTTCAAATGCGGTCTCGTTAGCGCTCTATACAGCGGAATCGCAATCTCCCTCTCCCTGCTTGTTATAGCTCTAGCTATGCAGCCAAGCATCCTACTTGCTTTCCCTACCACCTGACTGCACGGCTCACCCATTTTGAGACTGTCAGAAATCACTACCCCTAAACCCTTCTCTTCTGAAGTTTTTGCTAACACAGAACAGAATTAAACTGATGGTTTAATTCTAACAATGTGATGGCGTCCTTGAGATGAATGTATAACCTGTGTTTCTCCATCTCTGCTTTGTTCCAAATTGTTTTATTGGAGCCATTTTACCCAGTCTGATTCTACTTCTTCTCCCCTCCCCTCCGTTTACTCTCCAATCTCTTTCCTTTCCTGGGAAATAGAGATCCAAAGGTTTATCCCTTGCTTATCAACTTATATTCATCTCTATTTTTGTTGTTGACTTTGGTGTTCTCTCGGCAAATGACTCTCACGGAGGAAGTTGGCAGGGTTAAACTCCGGTTGACTTTGCAAACATAATTGGTTTAATAGCAACTGGTTTCCAAACAAGCAAATTACAATTGTTCTCTAGAGCCCCAGCCCCCAAGGCTTCTCTCTACCATTTTCCCTGGCAGATGGGAGCCATTTTCAAATAAAGCATGAAACGCCTTCTTAATTTAAGGCTTTTTATCCGAGGGAGAAAAATGTACACCAGCAATTACAAATTGGCAAATTGACTTTTGCAGTTGTTCCACAACCTACCGAAGTAGGTTATTCATTAGCTATCATTTGGCTGGCTTCCTTGGGATCCTGGCCATATTTTTGATAAACTGGCCTCTGTGTACAATTTTTTAAAAGCTGTAGACTTCCTTGGAGTGTTTCCAAAGCTCTTGACTAAAAATTAAGCTTTTGCTGGAGCCTACCTTTTGAAATATTCTCAGAGTTGGAGATCTTCGCTGCTTCCTAACCCAAGTTTGCTTTATGCAGAAATGGTTTGGCAGTGTGATCTTTGTGGCTTTCATTTATTTATTTTATTTATTTATTATTTAGATTTGTATGCCGCCCCTCTCCGCAAACTCGGGGCGGCTCACAACAGAATAAAAACAATTTATAACAAATCCAAATATAATTTAAGATATTTAAAAAAACCGGTTTGATTTAAAAAAAACCATTTACTAAACAAACATACATACAAACATACCATGCATAAATTGTATAAGCCCGGGGGAGATTTGTTGCACAATTGTCAAATTCATTAGCTGTTAAGCAGCAATAGAATTTTTTGATTAGTTTTCCCTATGGTCCCAGAAATATTTTATCTAACAAGCATAGTTCCCTCTAAGCTGAGCAGTCAGCAATCGCTCACTTAAAAATCATCATCAACTCAGAGTTTTCCAAACCTGCCCAGAAGCCGAGAGGGAAAGAGTGAGAGGGAAGGAGAGAGAGAGGAAGAGAGAGAAACAGATAGAAAAAAGAGAGGAAGGAAAAGAGAAAGAAAAAGAATGGGAGTAAGGAAGAGAGAAAGAAAATCAAAATCTAGTTTGAAACTAGCTCAACTATTTAAGTGGCATTTTGATATTGATAGAGTTGCCCTATTATGAGCTCACTGTTATAGACACACAGTACAGTATTTTATTTTGAAATTCTCTGAGGCAAAACAGGGTGGGTTTTTTATTTATTTGTTTGTTTGTTTATTTATTTATTTATTTAATATTTCTGTGCCGCCCAGTCCCAAAGGGACTGCCGCTCAGACACTATACTTTTCCGCCCACCCCCCCCCAAAAAATTAGAGGGAACACTGCTAACAAGCAATTTTTTGCAATTCCCGGCGTATTTTTATCTTTAGTAAATTTTGATTGGATTTGTAGA
This sequence comes from Erythrolamprus reginae, assembly GCF_031021105.1. Lineage (NCBI taxonomy): Eukaryota > Metazoa > Chordata > Lepidosauria > Squamata > Dipsadidae > Erythrolamprus > Erythrolamprus reginae. The sequence goes on along the minus strand of NC_091959.1, from coordinate 9,018,829 downwards.
TATTCCCACCATTGTTCTGCCTCATCTGCCCTGTATATTTGGAGAAAGAGGAACATAATAGCTTGAGCATTAGCAAACGTGGATTCTTGGATTAATTTGGGAAAGGAAGGGTTGGACTTCGCATAATTTGACCATCTCTGGGCTAGGAAATCTTCTAAACAGCCCTCCATCCTTTATAATATAACTTGGGAGGATTAAGAGTAATTCTTAATTCCCAAGAACATATCATGTTAGTCAACATGACTGATTATATTATATAAAGTTGTATTTGGTAATTGGGTGATTCTGGTAGAGTTCCATCAACCAAAATTTACTTACAGTACCAGAGCAAAATAATAATAATACTGAATGGTTTATTACATATAAATATACATAGATGCCCAGAGTTGTCTCTGGCACATAAGTTTAATAAATGAAATAAATATTACATGGTCCATAATATTTGCAGATACTGAATCCTGTTTGTCTAGGAGGGGGCCTGTGTATGAGGTTTTTTTTTTCACTACTACTTTTAGTATCTTGAACTTTCCAATGCAAAAATAATGTTTTTCTTGGTTGTCTACTTTCAAGAAAAGAGAAAAACTACTTGGCTCTACACAGGTTATTTTTTGCTATTCCAGACACCAAATGTGATTTCAATGAACATTATTTTTAAATAATCAACTTGATTCAATATATAAGTGCTGATTGATTTGAACATGTTCAAACATTATGATGCCAAAAAGTCAAGTGTTTCCATTTTTTTGTCCACCCCCTGTAGCTCCATGTGTCACCTGTGGCACCCTTGCCATAGGTTCGCCATCACTGGACTAGGTCATCAGGAAGGGTGGGAGTCAAAAAAAGAATGGCAGACATGACAGGGCAAAGACCCGCCCCTTACAAATATCAGATGAGCATCCTAAAAGGGGACAGGTTTTGATTGGTTCGCTGCCGCCATCTTGCTTTTCATTATTATTATTTTTACCGCTCCCTCTCAACATGGACCTCCACTCTGCAGATAAGCCTTGTAAAACAAAACAAAACAAAAAGTTTGCAAACTTTCCCACTGAGTGAAATGCTGGAGAGATTTCTTTTTAAGCGTGAATGCATCCAACCATCAAAGGATGATGGTGGTACTCGCCGTCGGATCTTGCATAGTTGTCTTCCAAAACAAAGGCTGATAATTTCCCAAGGAATGGCTCTCGGCCACCTTGTTTCAAAGGAAGTTATTTTTTTCCATGGCTTTCTCAAGGAGTTTAAAATCCACATTGTGTTTCTGTTTGCTGGCAGGGGACATATAGAGAAGAGAGAAAAGACAAAATGGATTTGCTTAGCAGCTTAAGCTGTCGAAAACGTGCCTCCCGCGAGGGCCCATCCTCAGGGGGGAAAAAATCATTTAAAGAACAAGATTCGTAGTTCTTCGGGGTCAGTTTATCATAATACGTTTCTGTCCTTCCCTTAAAGCGATATACAGTAGAACCCCGACTTACGAGACTAATTGGTTCCGGAAGGAGGCTCGTAAGTCGGAACGCTCGTATGACGAAACATTGTTTCCCATAGGAAACAATGTAAAGTCAATTAATCCGTGCAACAACAAAAAAAAACGCTGCCGCCGAACGCGGAAGTTAGCGTTCGGCTTCAGGAGACAGCTGCGAAGCGGCGCGGGTGTTTTAAAACGTGGCAGCCGGCCTGGGGGGGTTCAGGGGCTTCCCCCCGAGCCCCCCAGGCCAGCTGCCACGTTTTAAAACACGCGCGCCGCTTTGCAGCTATCTCCTGAAGCCGAATGCTAACTTCCGCGTTCGGCTTCAGGAGACAGCTGCGAAGCGGCGCGCGTGTTTTAAAAGGCTGCAGCCAGCCTGGGGGGCTTGCCAGCCCCCCCCCGAGCCCCCCAGGCCGGCTGCAACCTTTTAAAACACGCGGGATACGAGCGCCAAGGAGCTGTCTCCTGAAGCCGAACGCGGAAGTTAGCGTTCGGCTTCAGGAGACAGCTCCTTGGCGCTCGTATCCCGAATGTGAGCTCGGGAGGCGAACAAAAATGTCGCTCCCCTCCCAGCTCTTATCTCGAGTAGCTCGTAAGTAGAGCTGCTCGTATGTCGAGGTTCCACTGTACTAATTATTGGATGCCATGACAGGAAGTTTTAGGAATCTGATTAAGATGGCAAAGGTTTCGATCTTCTCATGTATTGCCCTAAATCACAGTCTGATCCACCAACTCTTTTGCATTGTGCTTGTACTATGAGGCTGCTGCTGCTGTTGAAGTATCTCACATATAATCCTCTCTTGGTTATTGAAACGGATGTCCATGTGCTGCCTCTATGTTGGTTGAGGCAGGCAGGGTTCCTTTGGGTCCCATTTGTTGGGGGTCAAGGGAAAGGGAGAGTTTTGCCTTCTCTTTCTGCTCAAGGTCCCCATGGACAATTGGTGGGCCACTGTGGGACACAGAATGCTGAACTTGATGGGCTTTGGCCTGATTCAGCATGGCTCTTCTGATGTTCTTATGTAAGTTGCTTCTCTGCTTGGTTAATTTCTGTTCTGTCGAGCTCTCTGGTAGAATCCTCCCAAAAAATGCACAGATACAATTTCAGACACACACACACACGTTTGAAAATTCAAAACAATGTTCTTTATACCGAAAATGCAAATAAACAGAGCACTCTTTTTGTATAACAAAGAGCACTTGTCTCCAAACAAACTGGTAATTGTTACAAGTCCCTTATCAGTTCTGTGATACTTAGCTTGCAGCTGTGAGGCAATTCACAGTCCTTTTTCTTTCACAAAGTGAAACACACTTTGCCCTGGGTTAGTTTCAAAGCGGGGAAAAATCAGCACACAAAGATCAAAGTCAGTAAAGCAGTCATGAAACACAACGATCAGATAATCCTCCACAATGGCCAAACCCACAGGCTGCTATTTATAGCAGCCTCACTAATTACCACAGCCCCACCCAACCACAGATGGCCTCATTTTCTTTGATAATAATCTCTCAGTTGTTGTTGCCTATGCATCGCTCTCCGCATGCGTGGCTGTATCATTAACTCTTGTTCTGAATCCAAGGAGGAGCTAGAGAATTGATCTCCTTCTGAGCTGTCTGCCACACTCTCCTCCTCCCTGTCACTCATGTCTTCTTGGTCAGAGGAGCCTTCATCAGCAGATTCCACCAGGGGCTAAACAGGCCTGCAGCATGTGGATGTCTCTCCCACATCCACAGTCCTTGGGGCAGGAGCAGGGCCAGAGCTAATCACAACAATTTCCAGCCATTGTTTCTTGTCTTGCCTTTCACGTAAGACTTGAAGCAACCCATTCGCATTAAATACCATGAAATATCCATGCCCATCACCACACAACTCCGCCCTTCTCCAAAAGAATTGTATGGGCAATACTAGGATGAGGGGGCCCTCCCTAAAGCTCATAGGTAAGAAAGTGAGGACAAATGAAGTGGAGTATTTCTTCACCCAGAGGATCCTTGGTTTATGGAATTCACTTCCAGAAGAGGTGGTGACAGCTGTCAGCCTGGAAACCTTCAAGGCAGGATTAGACAGATTTATGGATGCCAAATGGTTATTGAAACGGATGTCCAAGTGCCACCTCTATGTTGGTTGAGGCAGACAGAAGCCCACTGGATCTTATTCCTGGATTTATGTGCTCATACCAAGGAACGAACTACATCCTGCTTGTATTTGTATTTGTATTTGTGTTTATTAGATTTGTATGCCGCCCCTCTCCGAAGACTCGGGGCGGCTAACAACAATAAAAAAGACAATGTGAACAAATCTAATATTAAAAATAATCTTAAAAACCCCAATTTAAAGAACCAATCATACATACAAGCATACCATGTATAAATTCTATAAGCCTACGGGGAAGGGAAAATTTCAATTCCCCCATGCCTGATGGCAGAGGTGGGTTTTAAGGAGCTTGTGGGACCTAACTGGTCGCTGGGATTCGTGTGGCAGAAGGCGGTCCCGGAGATATTATTTGATTGAAAGAGTAGTAGATGCTTGGAACAAACTTCCAGCAGACGTGGTTGGTAAATCCACAGCAACTGAATTTAAACATGCCTGGGATAAACATATATCCATCCTAAAATACAGGAAATAGTATAAAGGCAGAGTAGATGGACCATGAGGTCTTTTTCTGCCGTCAATCGTCTAAGTTTCTATGCTTCTATCATAAATTCTCGTTCCTGACACTCGGGTTCTCTCAGACTTGTTGAAATCAAGCTCTGTTCTTCATCTGAAATCCTGATTTATGCAGGCTCTGTTTTTCCATTGTACTCTGTTTGGCTAGGCTTTTGCCGTTTACTAATTACCATTGGCGTCTTCTGACTTCTGGCAGAGTCGGTCAGCATTGGGCACTACGTTGGCAGGGATCTTTAGGACAGCCAAAACAACGTCCTGCAAGCATAAACTTGTGGTAGGACTTACACACAGACACACACAAAAGAGAGATGGAATCCCAGTCAAGTTTAATGGAGAATGAAATGCTCAGAAGTCATGGAATGCCAGTTGGGCGAAGGGCAAAAGAAGAATGGATGCTGAAACCTCGAACAGAAGAATGCAGCAACCTTGCAACCTCTCGCTGCAGGTTCAGCGGGTTGCATTGTCCTTCAAAATCACCATAAAAACAGAGCCCCCATTAAGCAGCGACTTTAAATTACAAATTTCAGCCTGCTAGGTTTTCCTAACCGTAGTGGCCAGTACCTCGGTGAGAATGCATTTTTGGCATTGCCGTCATAGCGATTCCACAATGGTGTTACTGTGAACCCTTCTTGTTCTCAATGCTAATATACATAGCCTTGATTACGTGGGTACACTTCAATGGATGCCACTGAGACTGGATTTTTTAAAAAGTTTCTTTTTTGGTTATTGTTTGGTAAATAACTGAACTATGAGTGTGCTCCTTTGTTTCTGCTCCCTACAGAGAAAACCATGATTGTTTCTCATTGTTGTACCGAGATGGTAATGACATACATTCCATGCCTAAAGGAAGCACTCAAAGAAAACTCAACTTGCAAGTGAACGTTGGTTATATTTGGGTAGCTGAGAATTGTGCATGAGTGACATGGAGATACACTGGTAATTGGGAATAGAATAGAATGGAATGGAATAGAATGGAGTAGAATAGAATAGAATTTTATTGGCCAAGTGTGATTGGACACACAAGGAATTTGTCTTGGTGCAGATGCTCTCAGCGTAGATAAAAGAAAAATATACATTTGTCAAGAATCATGTGGCACAACACTTAATGATTGTCATAGGGGTCAAATAAACAATGAGGAAACAATCAATGTTAATAAAAATCTTAGGATACAAGCAACAAGTTCCAGCCCTTCATGGCACTGGACCAGAATATCTCCAAGACCGCCTGCTGCCGCACGAATCCCAGGGACCGATTAGGTCCCACAGAGTGGGCCTTCTCCGGGTCCCGTCAACTAAACAATGTCGGTTGGCAGGCCCCAGAGGAAGAGCCTTCTCTGTGGCGGCCCCGGCCCTCTGGAACCAACTCCCCCCAGAGATTAGAACTGCCCCTACTCTCCTTGCCTTTCATAAGCTCCTTAAGACCCACCTTTGTCGTCAGGCATGGGGGAACTGAGACATCTCCCCCGGGCATTTACAATTTATGAATGGTATGTCTGTATAGAAAATGGGGTTTTTAAAATATTTTTAAATAGTAATTTAGATTTGTTGTAAATTGTTTTCACTTTGTTGTGAGCCGCCCCGAGTCTGCGGAGAGGAGCGGCATACAAATCTAAATAATAAATAAATAAATAAAATAAATACAGTCCTAAGTGGGAGGAAAAGGATGATAGGAATGATGACAAAACCTAGTAGAAATAGAAGTGCAGATTTAGTAGAAAGTCTGACAGTGTTGAGGGAATTATTTGTTTAGCAGAGTGATGGCGTTCGGGGGAAAACTGTTCTTGTGTCTAGTTGCCTTGGTGTGCAGTGCTCTGTAGTGACATGTTGAGGGTAGGAGTTTGTGTCCAGGATGCGAGGGGTCAGTAAATATTTCTCCACCCTCTTTTTGACTCGTGCAGTATACAGGTCCTCAATGGAAGGCAGGTTGGCAGCAATTGTTTTTTTGCTCATTGTTCTGATATAATACAGAGAGAAAATTAAACAAAAAAACCCAGGTTACATTGATTTTGCAGTACCCTTCCCCTGCCATGCCCAAACCACGCCAACTAAGCCACATCCACAGAACCACCAGTAAAAAACCCCCTGCAACCCACCACTGCCTGGGACACTGAAATGTTGCTAGATCCACATTCTCTTCTGGGCTGGAAATAAATGTTGAAGAAACACTGCTCACCTCCTTATATCGCTGTTGCCAAAGCAGCAGTCAAGGTGGGCAGAGGTATGTTGAAGAGCATGAGGCAGGCAGGGAGAAGACAGGAAGATGGAAGATCTTTCCATGCACAAATTAAATCCCGGGGCTTCTGAAATCCCAATTTCCAAGCCAGCAAACATAATTTTGGCAGCATCAGTAGCTGGGAGATGAGTAGCAGCATTTCAAATGCACCAGCTGTATGTCATGGAAACCTCGGCGCTCCCTGGCACACAACTTAGAGCATCTGTGACACAAAGACCACAAGCTGCCAACTAACATGTGTTAGAGGTTTATGGGGAAGGGCGACTCCTGGAAACCGAGGGGCAAAACAACAACAACAACCTCACAACCTTCCAAGCTGCCCTGCCCAGCAACACAAGGGACCATCCCTTCTGTGTTTCCATCGAAGTTTCGGGAAGGCTATCAAGTATAGGAGATGCTGGAAATCTGCAATCCAAACAAATCAAGATCCCTTCCTGCGCCAGCAATTTTTCCTTGCCTTAGCCTTTGAATTTCCAGGTGAACGATTTTGCAGAGTGCAGCCAAGAAGAAGGCCAAATTTTCCACCTGGGCAAACTCAATAAAGACTTAACTGTACTATGCATAGCTATTTGTAATTCGAAGCCGGGCTGTGCTGCACTCCATCGCAATCATTACAACTTCTATCTCTTTATTGTGAATTCTTCGAAACAAGCGGACCAGCGTTGCATGGCTGGCAGCAATTTTGCTCTTATAATATCTATCTATCTATCTATCTATCTATCTATCTATCCATTTCTATCTATCTATCTATCTATCTATCTATCTATCTATCTATCTATCTATCTATCTATCTATCTATCAACTATCATCTATCCATATCTATCTGTCTGTCTGTCTGTCTGTCTATCTATCCATCCATATCTATCTACCTGTCTGTCTATCCATTTGTATCTATCTATCCAGCTCTCTCTCTCTCTCTCTCTCTCTATTTCTATCTATCTATCTATCTATCTATCTATCTATCTATCTATCATCTATATATCCATATCTGTCTGTCTGTCTGTCTGTCTGTCTGTCTGTCTGTCTGTCTGTCTGTCTATCTATCTATCTATCTATCTAATCTATCCATCCATCCATCCATCCATCTATCTATCTATCTATCCATATCTATCTATCTATCTATCTATCTATCTATCTATCTATCTATCCATCCATATCTGTCTGTCTGTCTGTCTGTCTGTCTGTCTGTCTGTCTATCTATCATCTAATCTATCCATCCATCCATCCATCCATCCATCCATCCATCCATCCATCTATCTATCTATCTATCTATCTATCTATCTATCTATCTATCCATATCTATCTATCCATCCATCCATCCATCCATCCATCCATCTATCTATCCATATCTATCTATCTATCTATCTATCCATATCTATCTATCTATCTATCTATCTATCTATCTATCTATCTATCTATCTATCTATCCATATCTATCTATCTATCTATCTATCTATCTATCTATCTATCTATCTATCTATCTATCTATCTATCTATCCATCTATCTAACTAACTAACTAACTATCTAACTATCTAACTATCTAACAGTATGGTAGTAAAGTTTTTTGTAGCCCTTCACTGCTTGAACCGTTTTGTTCCAGCTAGTTGTTCGACCAACTTTAGAAGTCATAACTCTTCCTTTCAAATCCCTTTTCCTTCTCAGTCGAGTGTTTTAGGAAACCTCCTTTTGAAAGGATGCTCTGGTGAAGCCCCTGAGTAAACCCACTTAAAATAAAGAAATAAATACTTTTATAGACAAGAAAAAGAGAAGGAAATTTGGCAACGATTCCATTTAAGTCCCTAAAACCCTCACTGTGGGTTCCAGCTAATCCAAAATAACAAGCACTTACATCAATCCTTTGGGGTTTTTTTTTGTAACCTCTAGTTGCACATAGCAACACAGCCTAGTTTCTCTGGATGACAGATTTAAAGAAGTCATTAATTCCGGGAGGAAAGAGGAGACCAGGTTAGTCTATAATCGCCTCCGTGAAAACCTACTTAGCAGCAGGAGGAGGAGTCGAGCCGGCAAGAAATTAGTCTGATGCCTCAACAACAACCGCGTAAAAAGGGCACCAATGCCATCCAACCAGCGTTAGGCGCAGGAGAAGCTTTGCCTACCCAGGTTGACGGCAGCAGATGGATCTGGCCCTGGGGACCGCTAGCTCATACTTCCAGCCTGCTGAGGTCAGGCAAGAATTGAAAGCATGAAAGGCGCGGGGTGACACAGTACAGTGTGACGCCAAGCTCACATCAAAGCGGGCCAATTCTGATGCGCGCATGGCCGGCCTATGTGTTTACTTCCCCGAGGGGGATATTTACATGCTAATACTGTACAAACGTCTTCGGGGAAAGGGGGAAATTTATCTTCCCCCTGAAATAAAGTCCAGGAACAAAGCCCATTAGGAAATTGCAGCAGGAGAAATAAGGAATAGATGCACATTAAGAAGGCGACTAACGGCAAAGGTTTGGCATTTTTCTGATGTATGCGCCTTCGTTTTAGGATTATGGATGCTCACCATTGAAGGTTCATGTGTTTCCTGAAGCTTATTATTCAAGCCAAGCCTTCGTTTACCTATTATTACTATTACTATTACTACTACTACTACTACTACTACTACTACTACTACTACTACTATTATTATTATTATTATTATTATTATTATTATTATTATTATTATTGCCTCTTTAGCACAAAACTGTACTGTTTCCAATGCAGTCTTCAAAACGAAAAACTCCCAGAGCATAGTCTGCAGGTTATCACAGGGGGTCTTCCTCCAAAACGTAACAAGTGGTTAATGGACTGATGCAAAAAAAACCCCAAAACAAAACCCAAAACAAAACCCAACAGTTAGTCCTCACCTTGGGACTAGATCTTCTGTTGCTAAATAAAGCAGTTGTTCAGTGAGTCACATCTGATTTTACTAGCAAGAATAGATAAGTTTTGCCCAGCTTTTTTTTTGTTCCTTTCTTTCTTTCTTTCTTTCTTTCTTTCTTTCTTCTTATTTTCCTTCCTTCCTTCCTTCTTTCTTTCTTTTCTTTCATTCATTCAATTTATTGGCTGCTCTAACTATAGGGTAACTCTGAGCAACTTACAAAAGTAGAAAATGAGATGGGATGGACTGGACTGGAATAGAATGGAATATGGAGTGGAATGGAATGATTGAATCAAATCAAGTAATGGAATGGAATGGAATGGAATGGAATAGGATAAGATAGAATAGGATAGGATAGAATATGGAATGGAATGGAATAGAATAGAATAGGATAGGATAGAATAGGATAGAATATGGAATGGAATGGAATATGGAATGGAATGGAATGATTGAATCAAATCAAGTAATAGAATAGAAGAGAAGAGAAGAGAACAGAACAGGTTTCTTTGGCCAGGTCTGATTAGACACACAAGGAATTTGTCTCTGGTGCAGAGACATTTAATATTTACAATATTAAAAAGATAAAACTATGCAAAAAGTAAAATACTACAAAAGTACAACATACAACCCTAGCTAAAAGACCGGGATGGAGGGAGTCGGATAAGCAGGGGGAAAGGCTAGCTCTGTTATTCATCCATCAGCCAGCCCCACTCCAACTGCCACTGTATTATAAGCCTTCTTCTCTCGACCAATATCATTGGAAGCTCTCTCTTCTGACCCATCAGAAGACATCTCAGCATGAACTGGTTCGAACCCCATCCTGCTCAACCACCCCTTTGTATCATTTTTCCCCCCCTCTCAGGATAAAACCACCTGTTTAATTTATACAGGGCTCAGAAAAATGGATCCCAATTGCCTTTTCCTTGGTCCGCTAGGCCTGGCTGGATCAATTTTCGACACCAAAACATTATCTGCATTCAAGATCGGATCTCTCCTTTTTAGGTTGTTCCCGTCCTCAGCAACGCCGCTTGAAACAGCCCCCAAACCCCCTTAAGCCACTTGCTCACCATTTCCAATTCCTCCCAAATTACTATTTTGTTAATGTCATTACATTCTAGACTGCCGGTAGCATCCTGCGCATCTCATGAGCCATTTTGGGCTTTCTTTCGCAGTCGACATTCTTTTCAACGCTTGGAGGGGGAATCCGTAAGAGCCATTACGATTTATTGCAACAATAAGCCCCACCTTTTAATAATACAATTAGAGGCATTTTTTTTTCCCTTTAATGCCTCGTGATAACGGCGATATGGCAATTTTCCGGTGAGTGAGGGAGTGAGCGCTGTACTGTTTCAAACAGAAGAGGTGCAATTCCACACAAAAGAGATCCTGAAACCTTTTCTGTTCAATTCCAGGAAGAATTGTGCAATTTTAATAATATGCATTACCAATCATTCTCTGACCCACTGAAACCTCTCGCCTTCCATTGTCCTTTTTTTTTTTCAAAGGCTGCGTTCTGTTTCACAGAAATATTCTACGCTCACAGTTAAAATGTAAGTGGGGAATTGGAAAAACCCTGAACCCCATTACAAGCAACAATAAAAGGCCAGGGGATAAAAGACAAGCGATAAATAGCAACTTATGCTTAAGATGAAGCTGTTGAATATAAACAATTTAAAACACTCTCTTCCCATGGTGTAGCTAAAATCCACAATTCATAGATTCTATCCTTTTTTCTTTATTTCTTGAGGATGAAATGCATCCCTTGTATAGATCACTTTTATTTTCTGGAGACCTCACCTATAAAAAGATATTGATAAAACTGAACGGGTCCAAAGATGGGCTACAAAAATGGTGGAAGGTCTTCAGCATAAAACTTATCAGGAAAGACTTCATGAACTCAATCTGTATAGTCTGGAGGAAGGAAGGGAAAAGGGGGGACATGATTGAAACATTTAAATATTAACTCAATCTGCAGAGTCTGGAAGACAGAAAGGAAAAGGGGGAACATGATCGAAACATTTAAATATTCATTTCATTTCATTCATTTTATTGGATTTATATGCCGCCCCTCTCCGTAGACTCGGGGCGGCTAACAACAGTGGTAAAAACAACATGCGACAATCCAATACTAAAGTAGCTAAAAATCCTTATTTTAAAACCAATCATACATACAAACGTACCATACATAAATTGTAGAAGCCTAGGGGGGAAGAATATCTTAATTCCCCCATGCCTGACGACAGAGGTGGGTTTTAAGAAGCTTACGAAAGGCAAGAAGGGTGGGGGCTATTCTAATCTCTGGGGGGAGTTGGTTCCAGAGGGTCAGGGCCGCCACAGAGAAGGCTCTTCCCCTGGGTCCCACCAAACGACATTGTTTAGTTGACGGGAATATGTTAAAGGGTTAATTAAGGTTCAGGAGGGAAGTGTTTTTAATAGGAAAGTGAACACCAGAACAAGAGGGCACCATCTGAGGTTAGTTGGGGGAAAGATCAGAAGTAACGTGAGAAAATATTATTTGACTGAAAGAGTAGTAGATGCTTGGAACAAACTTTCTGCAGGCGTGGTTGTTAAATCCACAGTCACTGAATTTAAACATGCCTGGGATAAACATAGATCCATCCTAAGATAGAATACAGGGAATAGTATAAGGGCAGACTAGATGGACCATGAGGTCTTTTTCTGCCGTCAATCTTCTATGTTTCTATGTTTCTTTCCACACATTCACCATCATCAGGCTGAAGTTTCAAGCTTCGTGCTGTTGTAACAGCACGAAGCTTGAAACTTCAGCCTGATGATGGTGAATGTGATTTCACCGAAACGTCGAATAGACATGCAAAATATTACACAGGGCAAAACCTGAACTCAGAACAATCTACATACATACATACATACATACATACATACATACATACATACATATATATATTTGTTTATTTATTTATTCCACCCCCCCCAGAATTGTTTTAATTTTTGCTTAGAATTTTCTTTTAAAAAAATCTGTCCCCTCCCCCCTTCTACTCATGTGTAGAAGCCAAGTTTCCTACCACTGTGCATGTGGTCATCATTAGTGATGGGCGAACAGAACCCGCACAATTCGGGTCCATACCGAATGTTGCGGTGTTCAGTATGCCGAACACGAACACGAAATTTTTTTGAAACTTCGGGCAAAGTTTGGCGTTCGGAGCTTTGACATCACCGGCAGATTGCTAAGGACCCAAGGTGATCACTTCCTGGATTCCAGGGAATCCAGGAAGTAATCACCTTGGCGTCCTTAGCAACCTACCGGTATACGTGACGTCAAAGCTCCGCCCCCAGAATCTCTTGGTGGGATTCCCCGTTCGGGTTCGGCCAAATTTTGTGTAAAGTTTGTCCGAACTTGCCGAACCCGAACACCGTTGGGTTCGCCCATCACTAGTCATCATCTTGTTTTTATCTCTTTTTAATTTTTTTTTTAAAAAAAATTGCCAGTGAACATGCATGCCCCCATGAGGACTGGCTACACAGTACGGGAGGAAGTGAACCAGTGGCGAGGTAAATTAAAACCCACCTGATGTTCAGGTAAAGAAACACAATTATGTAGAGCAGTGTTTCCCAACCTTGGCAACTTGAAGATATTTGGACTTCAACTCCCAGAATTCCCCAGCCAGCGAATTCTGGGAGTTGAAGTCCAGATATCTTCAAGTTGCCAAGGTTGGGAAACACTGATGTAGAGCATGGAACTACTCATACACACAGGGAAATAGTTGAACCTGAAAATTTGCTCCCATGCAGCCTTAACAATCGATCGGTTCAACGTGCAAAGAGAAACAGAAGTGCACCATTATCAGGAGAACAGAACATCCATTAAGCTGACTTTACGGAAGACTTCAAAGTTCACTTCCCCCAAAACATGGAAGTAAAGGACAACAACTTTCAACAGTCTCGGGACTTGTGTACTCCAGGCAAGTTTGATATTTCAGAATTGACATTTGAATCCAGGCTAATGCCAAGGAGTATACCAGGCCTCTTCTCTGGAGAGATTTTCACAGCAAAGTACTGAGTTCACTCCTCTGTGAAATATGCCTTTGAGGTTTTGAAAAAATAATAATAATAACTTGGCCTACTAACTTGGCTTACTTCGGAAGAGTCTCTGCTAAGCAGTAGACCTCAGGGAGCTGTGACAGAAGAAAAAGCAGCAATTTGACAGCTTCTCCTACATTGGCCTCTTCATGGGCAGAGTGTGGAGACCTACAAAACTATTGTTGGTTAAAGTGTTGGCTATGACCTATAAAGCCCTTCATGGCATCAGACCAGAATATCTCCAGGACCGCCTTCTGCTGCACGAATCCTAGCGACCAGTTAGGTCCCACGTAGTGGGTCTTCTCCGGGTCCCGTCAACTAAACAATGTCGTTTGGTGGGGCCCAGGGGAAGAGCCTTCTCTGTGGCGGCCCCAGCACTCTGGAACCAACTCCCCCCAGAGAGTAGAATTGCCCCCACCCTCCTCACCTTTTGTAAGCTCCTTAAAACCCACCTCTGTCGTCAGGCATGGGGGGACTGAGATATTCTTTCCCCCTAGGCTTTACAATTTATGCGTGGTATGTTTGTATGTATGTTCGGTTTTATAATAAGGGTTTTTTAGTTGTTTTAGTATTGGATTGTTACATGCTGTTTTTATCACTGTTGTTAGCCGCCTCGAGTCCACAGAGAGGGGCGGCATACAAATCCAATAAATAAATAAAAATAAATAAATAAATATTGGTGAACAGATTCCCAGTTGGAAAGAAGACTAGACTCTAAGTTTTTGAATAGAAAAGAGAGAGACATGGTAAGGTATCAAAATTCATGTTTGAAATGAGCACAAATCAATTGCCCCATTCTTTTATTTATTATTTATTTATTTTGTCCAAAACATAGTGAAGGTTACAGAAGTTATACTCATAGTAAATTATATCAATGAAAGGATAAAAGAAAAGATATAGGGATAAAATATATAGAAATAGAAGAAGGAAATATAAAGAAATATAGGAGAGACAATAGGACAGGGGACGGAAGGCACGCTGGTGCACTTATGCACGCCCCTTACTGACCTCTTAGGAATCTGGAGAGGTCAACCGTGGATAGTCTAAGGGTAAAGTTTCCTTCACCTGGTGCACCAGTTGCGGCCCTATTTGGACCGGGAGTCACTGCTCACAGTCACTCATGCCCTCATCACCTCGAGGCTCGACTACTGCAATGCTCTCTACATGGGGCTGCCTTTGAAAAGTGTTCGGAAACTTCAGATCGTGCAGAATGCAGCTGCGAGAGCAACCATGGGCTTCCCCAAATATGCCCATGTTACACCAACACTCCGCAGTCTGCATTGGTTGCCGATCAGTTTCCGGTCACAATTCAAAGTGTTGGTTATGGCCTATAAAGCCCTTCATGGCACCGGACCAGATTATCTCCAGGACCGCCTTCTGCTGCACGAATCCCAGCGACCAGTTAGATCCCACAGAGTGGGCCTTCTCCGGGTCCCGTCAACTAAACAATGTCATTTGGCGGGACGCAGGGGAAGAGCCTTCTCTGTGGCGGCCCCGGCCCTTTGGAACCAACTCCCCCCAGAGATTAGAATTGCCCCCACCCTCCTCGCCTTTCGTAAACTTCTTAAAACCCACCTCTGCCGTCAGGCATGGGGGAACTGAGATATTCTTTCCCCCTAGGCCTTTATGCATGGTATGTCTGTATGTATGTTTGGTTTTTATTAGTTATTTTAGTATTGGACTGGATTGTTACATGCTGTTTTTATTATTGTTGTTAGCCGCCCCAAGTCTACGGAGAGGGGCGGCATACAAATCCAATAACTAAGTAACTAACTAACTAACTAACTAACTAACTAACTAACTAACTAACTAACTAACTAAATTATTTAATTAATTTGCAGACCCTCTCTGAGGGGGTCAATGTTTTCCCCCCCAGGGTTATGGACGGACAGATGGAATTGTCCTTGGGAGGCAAAACCCACAGCCACTCCGTCTTATCAGGGTTGAGTTTGAGTCTGTTGACGCCCATCCAGACCCCAACAGCCTCCAGGCACCGGCACATCACATCCTACATTTTAAAATATCCTACAATGCATGTGAAAAACAGAGGGTATTTTCTTAAAAACTAAGATTCTTTCTGCCCCTGTATTGTTCATGCATTCATCTGCGTTTCCAAATCAGAGCAACAGAGCAGCTAAACATTTAGGAGAAAGGGGCAGAATAAAAGCATAATTTGTGCCCCCCTCCCAAAAAAAGGAGGAGGTGAAAAAATGTCCATGAGGAAGAAGGTAGGCAGAACAACTATTTTAACAATTAATTCAATTCCACCAGCCTCCACAAACCAGGCATTCTTTTGCTGAGAACAATCAAGTGGTATTTAATCTTTGGCACAGAAGCACAGAATTCATATTTTTGTCGAGGGAGAAAGAGTTACGATTGTACGTTAAGACAATGCACATTAAGACAATTGTACATTAAGATTATCTTTGCATATTCACTACATATGCAAATCTTAAATACGTACTATTAAGAGGGAGATGGGGAAAAAAGGTTCGAAATTTGTTCTTCTTTGTTTTAAATGTTTAACATTCGATAGGTTGTATAGGGGTTCTTATTTGGGGGTCCCCATTAAGTGCAGTATTGATGCACTCCTGGTGACCAGCGCAGGCGCGCACCACTGGTGCAAGATTCAGCTTTTGTGCCTGTGCAAGAAATGAAATATTGTGTGAGGATGTTTGCACGCCCGAGATTTTGCCAATTTTTGCAAATTTCTTTGCTTCCACACATCCATGAAAGCAAAAAATGCCAAAATCTTGTCCGTGCGAATGTCCTCGTGTGAGATCTCTCTTCCTGCATGTTCTGTCGGGCTCTCTGGTAGACTCCTCCCAAAAATTCACAGGTACAAATTTCAGACACACACACGTTTGAAAATTCAAAACAATGTTCTTTAGAATGAAAATTCACTTAACCTAAGCCCTCTTTTGGTATAGCAAAGAGCACTCGTCTCCAAACAAACTGGTAATTTATACAAGTCCCTTATCAGTTCTGTGATACTTAGCTTGCAGCTGTGAGGCAATTCACAGTCCTTCTTTCACAAAGTGAAAGACACTTTGCTCTGGTTTAGTTTCAAAGCGGGGAAAAAGAGATGCGATATGGGTTCCAAACAGATGAGCTGTATTCGAGGATGGGTCTGGCAAAAGTTTTGTAAACTCTGGTAAGTAGTGTGAGATTGCCAGAGCAGAAGCTACTCCTGAAACCTTCTTGGCTATATTGTTGCAATGGGCTTCTTCTGAACAAATTGGTACAATAATCCAACTTCTTTTAAGTGAACCTACTTAAAGAAACTAAGCTTGGCAGATGGATTCCCTTGCTTAGAGCAACTTCCCAGGTAGCTAGGAAGCTTAGCACTTACTTCTGATTAATCTGTTGTTGGTTTAATTGAGCAGGAATGCGCTGGGAAATGAGAATGCTTGTTGGTGCCGTGTTTCACTCGAGCATTGAAACCCCAGAGGGTGTAGCTGTCCGTCCTATTTTGCAAAAACTCCCCGTAAGTCGTTTCCTGCATCTGAAGAGAGAAACTTCCATAAGGAACCCATTAGAATGAGCTGGGTTATTTAAATGTACTCTCTGGAGGAAGCGGGACCAGCCAGAAGAGCCGTTCACTCCTCCACTCGAAACAGAATACCCTACGAGACTAGACTTTCAATCCTGGGCCTAGAAAGTCTAGAACTAAGACGCCTTAAACAAGATCTAAGTATTGCCCACAAGATCATATGCTGCAACGTCCTGCCTGTCGGCGACTACTTCAGCTTCAACCACAACAACACAAGAGCACACGACAGATTTAAACTTAATATTAACCGCTCCAAACTTGACTGTAAAAAATATGACTTCAGTAACCGAGTTGTCGAAGCGTGGAACTCATTACCGGACTCCATAGTGTCATCCCCAAACCCCCAACACTTTACCCTTAGATTATCTACGGTTGACCTATCCAGATTCCTAAGAGGTCAGTAAGGGGCGAGTACAAGTGCACTAGAGTGCCTTCCGTCCCCTGTCCTATTGCTCTCCTATATCTCCTATACCTTTCTTCTATTCCTATATCTCTTCTTCTAATCTTTCATTGATACGTTCTATTACTATACCTTCTTTTCTATTCTTTCTTAGATATATTTTACAATGAGTACCTCCTCTATAACCTTCATCATGTATTTTACTATGTGTATATAGATATATACTCACTAAAACCCTCATTGTGCATTGGACAAAATAAATAAATAAATAAATAAATAAAATAAGTCTGGTGTAGTGTTTCAGATGGTGGCTTGGAAACCAGGAGACTGTGAGTTCCAGTTCTGACTTAGGCATGAAAACCAGCTGGGTGCCTCTTGGACATTCATCAGAAGATGGTGAGTTCTAATCCTACTCTAGGCAGAAAAGCCATTTGGGTAACTTTGGACCAGTCACTCTCTCTCTCCCTCAGCCCAATCCAACTCACAGGGTTGTTATTGAGAAAAATAGGAGGAGGAAGGTATGTTGGCCACCTTGAATTACACAGGTCTACCAAAAAATATTTTTTGTTGACCTTGCACTTTTCTGAATCATTTTTTTTGTTCTGATTTTAAAAATGTATATAGTTTTTTTCTGCAGCAGGTATAATCCACGGAGCAGCAGCATTATTATAAGGCAGTGTTTCTCAACCTTGGCAACTTGAAGATATTTGGACTTTAACTCCCAGAATTCCCTAGCCAGCAAATGGTGGCTGGGGAATTCTGGGAGTTGAAGTCCAGATATCTTCAAGTTGCCAAGGTTGGGAAACACTGTTATAAGGTATAAGAAATATACTGGCGACATTAAGAAAACAGTAATGTACATATCAGAAATGTCTATCCTTTTCTCTTTTCACTCCTTTTTCTTTCCCCCCCCTCTTAGTTGTATATTGTATATTGTAGTGTTTTTAATATACGTATTCAATAAAATTATTTTAAAAAAGAATAATCACAAAAATGCTTCTATGTCAGACACTTTATGTGATAGAGCAAAACTAAGCATATTTTTGGAATCAGCACATCAAACTCCATAAAAGAGATATATTATTTTTGCTGATGATTTTTTTGTGTGTTGACCAGTGTTATTGATAAAAATAACAAAGATGGGATAAGGAAAACTAATTAATAAATCGATGGCCGGCTACTTCAGCTTACCCAGATTTGGAATAATGACCAAAAGAAAGTCAAATCTCAATATGCAATCACTTTTTTTAAAAAAATTGCTAGCTGGGGAATTTCACACATCTTAAAAGTTTTCAAGGTTGAGTAACACTGCCCAAAAGAGAAATTGAAAAAAATGGGTTTCTCCTTTTTGTCATTTCAATTAAAAAAAAAAAATCTTCTGCAGTCAACAAAGAGAGTTTAAAAAGTTGCAGAAAGAGATAATAATAATAATAATAATAATAATAATAATAATAATAATAATAATAATAATAATAATTTATTAGATTTGTATGCCGCCCCTCTCCGAAGACTCGAGGCGGCTCACAACAACGATAAAAACAATGTAATACTGGCACAAATCTAATATTAAAAAAACTAAAAACCCTATCATAATTAAAAACCAAACAGCACATACATACCAAACATAAATTATAATAAGTCTGGGGGAAAGGTGACTCAAATCCCCCATGCCTAGCAGTCTAGGTGGGTCTTAAGTAGTTTACGGAAGACAAGGAGGGTGGGAGCAGTTCTAATCTCCGGGGGGAGTTGATTCCAGAGGGCCAGGGCCGCCACAGAAAAGGCTCTTCCCCTGGGGCCCGCCAGATGACATTGTTTAGTCGACGGGACCCGGAGAAGGCCAACTCTTTGGGACATTATTGGTCGCAGGCAGTTCCGCAGGTACTCTGGTCCAATGTCATGTAGGGCTTTAAAGGTCATAACCAACACTTTGAATTGTGACCGGAAATTGATCGGCAGCCAATGCAGGCCACGGAGTGTTGTAGATACGTGGGCGAATCTGGGAAGCCCCACGATGGCTCTCGCGGCTGCGTTCTGCACGATCTGGAATTTTCAAACACTTTTCAAAGGTAGCCCCATGTAGAGAGCATTGCAGTAATCGAACCTCGAGGTGATAAGGGCATGATAGGGGCTATAGGCCCTCCTCACCTGTTTATGTGGGGCCTTCGTCATGCTACTCCAGTATAGTATTGGGGAAAGTCTTCTATACTGATCTGGAAGGACTACTACTCCCTCCCTTCCCAAGTATTCAGATATAAGCATGGTAAGTTGTGTGTTATTGACAGCAAGAAGAGCCAGCTGGGTGTCTTGTCTTGTGTGACCATAATCAAAGAGTCCTAGCTGCTTAATGATGCTTTAAAAAAAATCAAATTAAAGGAGATACGTTAATCTATAAATAATGTCACGTTAACAAGCCACATTGAGAAGACTTTCAAAACAGCCTTCGCCACTGTTTACAAGGAACAATTCCAACAATTCTATTAATATTGTTTCCCGATTGCTTATTTGTACCCTATGACAATCACTAAATGGTGATTCTTGACAAATGTATCTTTACTTTTACGTACACCGAGAGCATCTGCACCAAAGACAAATTCCTTGTGTGTCCAATTACACTTGGCCAATAAAGAATTCCATTCTATTCTATTTAGTTATATAGAATAGAACTAATCTAGAATTTAGTGCTTCTGGAGACTTAAAATTCCTTTAACCAACTTGGACCAATGCACAACTGCGCCCTCTACTGGACATTACAGATCTAGAGATCTTCAGAATACACTATATAGCAGGGAAGACCTACAATTTAGAAGCTTTGATGTGGAAGAGAAACAGGATGTAATTCTCAATATCCCAAACGAATATGAACTTATTTTTTGGGACAGTTCATTGGATAGTTTTCTATTTGAAGGTGTCCTCCACTTGAAGGCTCAAGTTTAGTTGAAAGGTGAAAAAACGTAAGACGAATAAAGAGTCGGAGACTTGAAGCTGCCTATCAGCTTATGTTTAAAAAAAACACACCTATATATACCAATCATTCTAGACAACAGATGTTACAGCAAGCATACATATTAGATCATTCTTTTCCTCGTTACAAAGAAAATGTGTTTCCCCATTATGAGTATTCCTATATAAATGACTAATTGCATCAATATCTTCATCTCAACCTAATTCAGCACATTTTTAAGCAAAGATGCATACTCTTTTGTGCTCTTTTCCATAGGTAGGTAGGTAGGTAGGTAGGTAGGTAGGTAGATGATAGATAGACAGAATGGATGGATGGATGAACAGACAGATCGATAGATGATAGATGATTGATGATAGATGATACATAGCTAGATAGCTAGATACATACATACATTGCATACATACATACATACATACATACATACATACGTAGACAGACAGACAGAGAGACAGACAGATGATAGTTAGATAGATAGATTGGATGGACAGACAGATTGTAGATAGACTGAAAGAAAGAAAGAAAGAAAGAAAGAAAGAAAGAAAGAAAGAAAGACACAGACGATTGATAAGATGATAGATGATACATAGCTACATACATACATACATACATACATACATACATACATACATACATATGTAGACAGACAGAGAGACAGACAGATGATAGAGGATAGACAGACAGACAGACAGATAGATGGATGGATGGATGGACGGACAGAAAGACAGATTATAGATAGAAAGAAAGAAAGAAAGAAAGAAAGAAAGAAAGAAAGAAGAAAGAAAGAAGAAAGAAAGACACAGATGATTAATAAGATGATAGATGATACATAGCTAGATAGCTACATACATACATACGTACGTACAGACAGACAGAGAGACAGACAGATGATAGATTATAGATAGATAGATAGATGGATGGATGGATGGATGGATGGATGGATGGATGGACGGACAGAAAGACAGATTATAAATAGAAAGAAAGAAAGAAAGAAAGAAAGACACAGATAAATGAAATATAGATGATAGATGATAGACAGATACAGACAGACAGATATAGATAATATCTGTCTGTCTGTTTCTTTAGGTAGATAGATTAGAGACAAACAGACATGAATTGGCTGCTCCAATTGTGATGGTTAAATGAGGACTACTGTGCTAGAAACAGCCCCTTTCATCCAGGATTCACGTTTCTGGAGGCATTTAGTAAGATAATCAAGGGTGGTGAAAAGCATCAATAGGTGGTTGAAAAGCTTCCAATTTTAATGCTTCTCAGCACAGGATAAAATGCCCAGGGAAGCAACATATTCAATAGCTACAGAATTACTTTCCAAATTGTTCGGGCCCCCATGTTGTTGCTTCATCAGCATTTCAAGAAGCAATATTTTTTTTTATGTCCATTGATTGACAAGAAGATATTTCTCCCAGAAACGCTGAATCGACAATACAGAAGGGATTCACTAAACTCCCGGAGACTATGATAAATATCAGTCACACATTGTGAGTTGTGCTAATGAGTTGTCACAGCACGTCGGTTCTCCCCCCCCCCCCTTTTTTTTTTTTTTTGCCAGGGGATGGAAAATGGCACAGGACCCTTGGATACATAAAGCCGAATTCTCGTAGGTTTTGTAGTTTCAAAGACTTTGTATTTCTGGTAGCTGTCCCCTTCTCATCTAGGGATAAAATAATATACGGCATTAATAATGCAGCTTTCTTGAATAGTAGGTGGAATTCCCTGGAAACATTTTGGTATTAAACGTTGTAAAAGAAAGGCAGAGGGGGTTTTGGGCTGACTTCAAAACACAGCTTTTCTGAAGCCAAGCAAAGCTGGCCCATTTGAAAGTCGTGTATTGATAGCACAATGATCAAAGCTCCTATGGATATTTTCAAATCATTCCTCGCTTTTTGTGCTAGCAAAAACTTCAGAAGAGAAGGATTTAGGGGTGGTGATATCTGACCGTCTCAAAATGGGTGAACAGCGCGGTCAGGCGGTAGGGATAGCAAATAGAATGCTTGGCTGCATAGCTAGAGGTATAACAAGCCAGAAGAGGGAAATTGTGATCCCGCTGTATGGAGCGCTGGCGAGACCACATCTGGAATACTGTGTCCAGTTCTGGACACCTCACCTACAAAAAGAGATGGATAAAATTGAACGGGTCCAAAGACGGTCTACAAAAATGGTGGAAGGTCTTCAGCATAAAACTTATCAGGAAAGACTTAACAAACTCAATCTGTAGAGTCTGGAGGACAGAAGAAAAAAAGGGGGGGCATGATCGAAACATTTAAATATATTAAATGGTTAAATAAGGTTCAGGAGGGAAGTGTTTTTAATAGAAAGGGAAGACAAGAACAAGGGGGCACAATCTGAGGTTAGTTGGGGGAAGATCAGAAGCAACGTGGGAAAATATTATTTGACTGAAAGAGTCGTAGATGCTTGGAACAAACTTCCAGCAGACGTGGGTGGTAAATCCACAGTAACTGAATTTATTTATCTATCTATCTATCTATCTATCTATCTATCTATCTATCTATCTATCTATCTATCTATCTATCTATTGGATTTGTATGCTACCCCTCTCCGCAGACTCGGGGCGGCTAACAACAATGATAAAAAACAGCATGTAGAAATCCAATTAATAAAACAACTAAAAACCCTTATTATAAAACCAAACATACACACAAACATACCATGCATAACTTTTAATGGCCTAGGGGGAAGGAATATCTTAACTCCCCCGTGGCTGGTGGCATAAATGAGTCTTGAGTAGTTTACGAAAGACAGGGAGGGTGGGGGCAGTTCTATTCTCCGGGGGGGAGTTGGTTCCAGAGGGCCGGGGCCGCCACAGAGAAGACTCTTCCCCTGGGGCCCGCCAAACTACATTGTTTAGTCGACGGGACCCGGAGAAGGCCAACTCTGTGGGACCTTATTTAAATATGCCTGGGATAAACGTCCATCCATCCTAAGATAAAAATACAGGAAATAGTATAAGGGCAGACTAGGTGGACCATGAGGTTTTTTTCTGCCCTCAATCTTCTATGTTTCTATGTTTCTTTGAAGTTATTTCTCTTACATCTGTAGAAGTCACTTACATGCACCATTGGCCAGTGAGAGTAAGATAATCTGCATTTTGGCTTTGTAAACAGAGCCATTTTCCATTATAAAACCACATTTTCTAGGATCTGGGACTATTTTTGTACCAGGAGGTGCAATTAATTACTAAAACTGATGAGATGCTGCTTAGGATAGCTGAACAGTTTCAATTAACTGATAACGATGAAGGTCCCGTACATCAAAAAGGAAGCGTGTCAGAAATCCCAAACGGACGCAAAGGTTAGAAGAAGACAAACCTTTCCTTCCATACACAATTAATTGGCTGATCACAGCGAGTGCTAATAGCACAACAAGGTAGGGGACCCTCCCTACTTAAAAGTAATAAAATACAGATGTCGGGCTGATATAATTTGGAATCTCCATCATGGTCTGAAGTTTCTGTAATGCTCTCTCCTTTTGGCTAATGGAAAACTCATCTCCAATATGCAAAATTTATCTTGTGTGCTATTTTTATTACGCTAGCAATGTGTTGTTGAGAGCTGGGTTATTTATTGCTCTTCTTCCCTGTCTTATTGACAAGGCTATAGATGTTTTATTTATGGGCAAATTATTTCTTTCCCTTTGGGTAATCTCTTACTGGCCCAGACTGACTGCACTCTATTCTCTGATAAAGCATTACGTGATTGTATCATAAGATAATGTTAAGCCTTGAGGATGGACCTTATCAGAGGTCTATCTAATGTAGGCATTCTGCTGTCCACAGCAGGCAAAGTTGATGCTTTCTTCCACCATTGTTCCAAAACAATGGATATTAAGGGCTAAACTGGTCCAATCCAGGGGTGGGATAATGACAACAGTGACAACAACAATAACAACAACAACAATAATTACAACAACAAAGTTGGAAGGGACCTTGGAGGTCATCTAGTCCAACCCCCTGATTAGGCAGGAAACCCTACACTACTTCAGACAGATGGTTATCCAACTTCCAGTGTTGGGGCATTCACAACTTCTGGTGGCAAGCTGTTCCACTGATCAACCATTCTGACTGTCAGGAAATTTCTTCTTAGTTACTAAGTTACTTCTCTCCTTGGTTAGTTTCCACCCATTTGCTGCTTGTCCGAACTACTCAAAATTTCCGCTACCAGTTCTCCAGAACCTGCTGAACTTCACCCCTGTATAAAACCCACCCACCCACCTTGAGGGGTGGGCCAACCACTTATAATAATAATAACAGTGGGAAGGGACCTTGGAGGTCTTTTAGTCCAACCCCCTGCTTAGGCAGGAAACCCTACACTACTTCAGACAGATGGTTATGCAACATCTGCTTAAAAACTACCAGTGTTGGGGCATTCACAACTTCTGGAGGCAAGCTGTTCCACTGATCAACCATTCTGACTGTCAGGAAATTTCTCCTTAGTTCTAAGTTACTTCTCTCCTTGTTTAGTTCCCACCCATTGCTTCTTGTTCTACCCTCAGGTGCTTTGGAGGATAGGTTGACTCCCTCTTCTTTGTGGCAACCCCTGAGATATTGGAACACGGCTATCATCTTAAGCATAAAACGTATCAGGAAAGACTTCATGAACTCAATCTGTATAGTCTGGAGGACAGAAGGAAAAGAGGGGACATGATCGAAACATTTAAATATGTCAAAGGGTTAAATAAGGTCCAGGAGGGAAGTGTTTTTAATAGGAAAGTGAACACAAGAACAAGGGGACACAAGCTGAAGTTAGTTGGGGGAAAGATCAAAAGCAACGTGAGAAAATATTATTTTACTTGAAAGAGTAGTAGATCCTTGGAACAAACTTCCAGCAGACGTGGTTGGTAAATCCACAGTAACTGAATTTAAACATGCCTGGGATAAACATATATCCATTGTAAGATAAAATACAGGAAATAGTATAAGGGCAGACTAGATGGACCGTGAGGTCTTTTTCTGCCGTCAGTCTTCTATGTTTCTGTGTTTTTATCATGTCTCCCCTGCTCCTTTTTTTCACTAAACTAGCCATGCCCAGTTCCTGCAACTGTCCTTCATCTTTCACCCTCCAGTCCCTTAATCATCTTTGTGGCTCTTCTCTGCACTCTTTCTAGGGTCTCAACATCCTTTTTGCATCGTGGTGACCAAAACTTAATACCGTATTCCAAGTGTGGCCTTACCAAGGCCTTGTACAGTGGTATTAACACTTCACGTGATCTTGATCCTATCCCTCTGTTGATGCAGCCTAGAACTGTGTTGGCTTTTTTGGCAGCTGCTACATGCTGCTGCCTCTTATTTAAATGGTTGTTCACTGGGGTTCTGTTTTTCTTCACTGCCGGTTTGCTCCTTGATGTGCTGCGCAAGTGTGTGGACGTTGTGCGCATATGCAGTGCTAAAAAACCAGCTATACGGTGCCCCTGAAATAGCCAGTTTGGGGAAATGACAGGCCTTGGTCACTACCGGTTCTAGTGACCCGGCCCACCAAGTTACTACTAGTTTCATAGAACTGCTGCAAACCAGGAGGAACCCACCCCTCATCTAATCCTAGAAGTAGCAACAAGCTATTAGGACAAGCAATCACCAATTTGGACAGGGAGTCATTGCTCACAGTCACTCATGCCCTCATCACCTCGAGGTTCGATTACTGCAACGCTCTGTACATGGGGCTACTTTTGAAAAGTGTTCGGAAACTTCAGATCGTGCAGAACGCAGCCGCGTGGGCCATCGTGGGGCTTCCAAGATTCGCCCACGTTTCTTCAACACTCCGTGGCTTGCATTGGCTGCCGATCAGTTTCCGGTCACAATTCAAAGTGTTGGTCATGACCTTTAAAGCCCTACATGGCAATGGACCAGATTACCTCCGGAACCGCCTGCTACCGCACGAATCCCAGCGACCGATAAGGTCCCACAGAGTTGGCCTTCTCCGGGTCCCGTCGACTAAACAATGTCGTTTGGCGGGCCCCAGGGGAAGAGCCTTCTCTGTGGCGGCCGCGGCCCTCTGGAACCAACTCCCCCCGGAGATTAGAACTGCCCCCACCCTCTCTGTCTTTCGTAAACTACTCAAGACTCATTTATATCGCCAGGCATGGGGGAGTTGAGATATTCCTTCTCCCTAGGCCATTACAAGTTATGCATGGTATGTTTGTGTGTATGTTTGGTTTTATAATAAGGGTTTTTAGGGGTTTTTTTGTATGATTGGATTGTACATATGGTGTTTATTATTGTTGTTAGCCGCCCCGAGTCTGCGGAGAGGGGCGGCATCCAAATCCAATAAATTATTATTAAATTATTATTAATTGCTTTCCCTGTCATGAATCTGTTTAATTCTATTTTTAATGTAACCAAGCATTTGGTCATCCTGACACTTCCTAGGATTGAATTCAACAGACTTGGTATGAAGAAGTGTTTTGTTTGTCCTACACCTTCTCTAGATGACTCAGGATTCTATATTAAAATATCTTTTGGGGTGGGGGAGGGACAGGGTTGCCTTTTATGCATTCATTCATAAAGCCTCAAAGTTGTAATGCTTTCTACTTACCGTAGGAAATTGTTTCGTCCCAATTATTCTGGTTGATGTTTTCTGTGGTTTCCTGTTTACCTCCAAACAGGACATTATTATTTATTGGATTTGTATTATTAGTGTTCCAAATGTGAGTGTGTTGCACATTTGCAAAACAAGGTCATAAGTAGTGATGGGCAAACCCAACAGTGTTCGGGTTTGGCAAGTTCGAACGAACTTTACGCAAAATTCAGCCGAACCGAAACTCGAATCCGAACGGGGAGATTCCAGGAGCGGAGTTTATTTTTACGTGAAAGGACCGCCCTTTGCTTGCAGCACCGCTGCGGCATCCTTTTTCGTAAAAATAACAATGTTTATTTTTATGTGAAGACCTCCCTTTGAAGGAGCTGGGGAATCCCTCCCACGAAGAGATTCCGGGACCGGAGCTTTGACGTCACCGGCAGGTTGCTAAGGACGCCAAGGTGATCACTTCCTGGATTCCTCCCTAAAAGAGGCAGATAATTAGGGTGCATCTTATATTCTGAATGTAGGTTTGGTTTGAGGCAGAACTTCTGGAAGTTTTCACCTATAACCATCCCTCCTTAGTAATCATGGAGTAGAATCGACTTTGTCAAAGGCGGTGCAGCCACAACTGGATGAAATCAGAACGAAACGAAAGGCAGAACCGCTCACCCTGATTATTTTCTTCTCACGGGGTCCGTTTCCGAATGATTAATTTGTATGCTGACCGATCCTCCTTTCCAATTTTTCCCCCCTTTACATTTGACTGCGCTAACTCAAATGTAAAGCATTTACTCAAAACCCAAAGGAACATGATGCCTGTACTGCAGTAGCATTTTCTGCAGTGTAAACATCAGGGAATATCGAGATTTCCATTAAGCTATAGAATAATATATATTCCTATAGCGCTGCCATGAATTCGGAGGGTCATTAATATGCAATCTGCATCCCTAAATAAAACAGGTGGAAAGGAGAACCTTGGTGTTGTAAAAAAAGTAGTCCATCTGTCAGCCCCCGGTTTCTCTCTACTAGGACCCGCTTTCTCTAAGGAATGTGGAATGATGCAGAAATATCCAGTCTAAACCTGAATAACTTTCATTCTATATACAGGTAGTACCTGACTTACGATGGGGAACTGTTCCCACAGCCCGTTGTAAGCCGAGTTTGGTGTAAATCGGAATATTCTGATTTACATGAATATTCCAACCACGGAGATCCCCTTGCCCGAACGGAGGCGGTGGCAGCCTTGGAGGCTGCCACAACGCAGCATCGAGAAGGACCGGCTGTTGACCTTGAAGGAATTTGTTACGGCTAGTACTCTCCCCTCTTATGCAATTGCCCCTCCTAAATTCCCACAGTACTAATTTGTATTTGTATATATTAGATTTGTATGCCGCCCCTCTCCGAAGACTCCAGGCGGCTAACAACAATATAAAAAGACAATGTAAACAAATCTAATATTAAAAATAATCTTTAAAACCCCAATTTAAATAACCACTCATACATACAAGCATACCATGTATAAATTCTATAAGCCTAGGGGGAAGGGAAATTTCAATTCCCCCATGCCTGACGGCAGACGTGGGATTTAAGTAGCTTACGAAAGGCAAGGAGGGTGGGGGCAATTCTAATCTCTGGGGGGAGTTGGTTCCAGAGGGCCAGGGCCGCCACAGAGAAGGCTCTTCCCCTGGGTCCATCCAAGGGACATTGTTTAGTTGATGGGACCCGTAGAAGATCCACTCTGTGGGACCTAACTGGTCGCTGGGATTCGTGCAGCAGAAGGAGGTCCCGGAGATATTCTGGTCCGATGCCATGAAGGGCTTTATAGGTCATAACCAACATTTTGAATTGTGACCGGAAGTTGATCGGCAACCAATGCAGACTGCGGAGTGTTGATGTAACATAGGCATACCTAGGGGAGCCCATGATTGCTCTCGCAGCTGCATTCTGCATGATCTGAAGTTTCCGAACACTTTTCAAAAGTAGCCCCATGTAGAGAGCATTACAGTAGTCAAACCTCGAGGTGAGGATACATTCTACATCCTATTTGCGGCAAGCCAAAGTCTCCAACTCAAAAGATGGCTTCACCCTGACACACATAGAATGAGTAGAATAACCTCATCAGAGATACATACACTGCTCAAAAAAATAAAGGGAACACTCAAAGAACCCATCCTAGATCTGAATGAATGAAATATTCTCATTGAATACTTTGTTCTGTACAAAGTTGAATGTGCACAACAGCCTGTGAAATTGATTGTCCATCAGTGTTGCTTCCTAAGTGGTCGGTTTGATGTCACAGAAGTTTGAATTACTTGGAGTTTTATTGTGTTGTTGAAGTGTTCCCTTTATTTTTTTGGAGCAGTATAGAATTTCCACCCCTTTTCAAACCTGAAGCTGCTGTTCCTTGCTTGCTTTCTTGAGCATATGGTCTGGAGTTTTATTTGTTAAGCTTCACTCTGTTTCTCACATCTTTAGAGACTTCAGCTTTCATCCATCGTTACATTTCATTGCTCCGACAATGACTGCATGTTACAGGCAGTTAGGGTGAGTTGCCTAAAAAATATGAGCAGGCATTTGAGTAGAGTACAGCTAATTGAGACACCAGCACCAACATTAGCTGAAAAACATTCTTTCCCAGCCAAACGGCTTTAGCTAATGCTGAATGTCAACCATCGCTTGATGGATTGCCTTTGAAGTCCTTTGGTTGCCTTTAACAGGACATTCCTAAATCCCGGGTCATCTCCAAAACTTTCACTAGCGCCTTGTTCTCTGAAATTCTCTTCTGAACACCAAAAACATTGTCCGATGCTCAGCGACAATGATGACCGAGAAAAACTATGGGACAGTATTTTTAAAAATGGAGAGGAAGCATTGCATTTAATATACAGAACTTCTTTTATTTTCAACACAACCCATTCTTTGATTCAATTCAACACTATGGCTACGTGAGCTTTGTAGCATGCAGAGATAGGAGCCAAATGACAATCTTGCATCACTGAGTTGCAAGAATGTGTTAGATGTCACTCCCAGTGTTCTGGTCTAGCTAGCTGCTCCAAGCATACGCTCTTTACAGCGTTGAATTTTCAAAAACAACACTTCTTTATTTATTTTCAAAATGTTGGTCATGGCCTTTAAAGCCCTACATGGCATTGGACCAGAGTACCTCCAGAACCGCCTGCTACTGCACGAATCCCAGCGGCCAATAAGGTCCCACAGAGTTGGCCTTCTCTGGGTCCCGTTGACTAAACAATGTCGTTTGGTGGGCCCCAGGGGAAGAGCCTTCTCTGTGGCAGCCCCAGCTCTCTGGAACCAACTCCCCCCGGAGATTAGAACTGCCCCCACCCTCCTTGTCTTTCGTAAACTACTCAAGACTCACTTATACGGCCAGGCATGGGGGAGTTGAGACACCTTTCCCCCAGGCTTTTTTATACTTTGTTTTCTGTTTGGTATGAATGTGCTGTTTGGTTTTTTAAAATAATAATAGGGTTTTATATGTTTTTTTAATATTAGATTTGTTCCACTGCTATATTGTTTTTACTACTGTTGTGAGCCGCCCCGAGTCTTCGGAGAGGGGCGGCATACAAATATAATAAATAATAATAATAATTTTCTGCCACATTGGAATTCGTCAGTATACATCTCCGGCATGCAAGTGCATTACAATTTCACAGGCTAAACTACAAAGTCATAAATTTGTCTAATGAGCAGGCTGTCAGCTTCAAACATCTCCTTATCTCTGGGTCAGGTTCAAGCTAATTTCAAACAATTTTATCATGCAAAACTGCTTAGACTAAGTTAAAATTAGATATAGCTTTTCTTCTTTAGATAGAATGAATAATTGAGATTTACAATTTTTTAAATTATTTTATATGAAGGAGACTCTATAAGTATACTATTATTCATTGAAGATACAGTGATACCTCATCTTACAAATGCCTCATCATACAAACTTTTCGAGATACAAATCCGGGGTTTAAGATTTTTTTTGCCTCTTCTTACAAACTATTTTCACCTTACAAACCCACTGCCGCCACTGGGATGCCCCACCTCTGAACTTCCATTGCCAGCGAAGCACCCGTTTTTGCACTGCTGGGATTCCCCTGAGGCTCCCCTCCATAGGAAACCCCACCTCTGGACTTCCATGTTTTTGTGATGCTGCAGGGGAATCCCAGCAGCGCAAAAACGGGTGCTTCGCTGGCAACAGAAGCCAAGCGGTGGGGTTTCCCATGGAGGGGAGCCTCAGGGGAATCCCACCAGCGCAAAAACGGGTGCTTTGGCTGGCAAAAAGGGGTGAATTTTGGGCTTGCACGCATTAATCGCTTTTCCATTGATTCCTATGGGAAACATTGTTTCGTCTTACAAACTTTTCACCTTAAGAACCTCATCCCGGAACCAATTAAGTTTGTAAGACAAGGTATCACTGTATATTGTTGTTACATATGTATGGTTTTATGGTGGAGAAAAAAATAAAAAAATGTATTATAATGTATTACCAGCTAGAAGAAAATGAAGGAGATGAAGTTCTACAGAAAGAACATCCGAACGTATCTTCAATCATAAGAGTTCCAATTAAACGGAGGAAAAATAATCTACACAAACTGCTTCAGGCCAAACAAGAAAAATGTATTATCATATTTGGTTTTGCTTGCGAATCATCTTCAGGGGAAAAAAAAATGATTTTAAGTGGTGAAGTGCAATTACAATGATTGCTGCTTTGGAAAATTAGCAATGTGTTGTACTCCGTATAGCTAGAAAATCTGATCAGATAGGAAAGATGGAAGGCCTTATAATAAACTAACTCCAAAATATTTCACCTAAACCTTTGCTTGCTAATAACCCACCATAATGAGCCGCCATGGTGCAGTGGTTAGTGTACAGTACTGCAGGCTACTTCTGCTGACTGCTATTTGGCAGTTCCAATCTCACCAGGCTCAAAGTTGACTCAGCCTCCCATCCTTCCAAGGTGGGTAAAATGAGGACCCCAATTGTTATATTTAAGGATATAATGGAACTGGAAAAGGTGCAAAAAAGGGCAACAAGAATGATAAAGGAAATGGAGCCCTTCCCTTATGATACCAGGTTTCAATGCCTTGGTCTCTTCAGCCTTGAAAGATGGCGTTTAAGGGGGGACTTGATCGAAGTGTATAAAATCATGCATGGGGTAGAAAAAGTGGCTAGAGAAAAATTCTTTTCTCTATCACACAATACTAGAACGAGGGGGCTTTCCCTAAAGCTCATAGGTAAGAAAGTGAGGACAAATAAAGGGAAATATTTCTTCATCCAGAGGGTCGTTGGTTCATGGAATTCACTTCCAGAAGAGGTCGTGACAGCTGTCAGCCTGGATAGCTTCAAGACAGGATTAGACAGATTCATGGATGCCAAGTGTATCGGTGGTTATTGAAACGGATGTCCATGTGCTGCCTCTATGTTGGTTGAGGCAGGCAGGATTCCCTTGGGTACCATTTGTTGGGGGTCAAGGGAAAGGGAGGGTTTTGCCTTCTTCTGCTCAAGATCCCCATGGGCAATTGGTGGGCTACTATGGGGCACAGAATGCTGGACTCAATGGGCTTTGGCCTGATTCAGCATGGCTCTTCTTATGTTCTCTCTCCTTCATTGCTTCCTTCCTTCCATCTCTCTCTCTTTCTTTCTCTCCTTCCTTCATTCTCTCTCTCTCTCTTTCACTCTCTCTCTCTTTCTCTCTCTCTGCATGTCCAAGTGCCGCCTCTATGTTGGTTGAGGCAGGCAGGATTCCCTTGGGTACCACTTGTTGGGGGTCAAGGGAAAGGGAGAGTTTTGCCTTCTCTTTCTGCTCAAGATCCCCAAGGACAATTGGTGGGCCACTGTGGGACACAGAATACTGGACTCGATGGGCTTTGGCCCCATTCAGCATGCCTCTTCTTAGGTTCTTATGTAATAAATAAATAACGTAACTCAGCAATTCAGACAAATTGGATAACTGCCCATTTGTGATGGTGTGGGATTTGGGAACGTTTGGAAAGTAATCAATAGAAACAAGAAGAAAACTTTGGGATACTTTTTAAAAATGGCATCCATTGCAAGAATATTTGCAACACAATTGTTTCATTTCCTTCGCAACAGGCTGCGTCTTCACCACCATGTTGGGGAGATGGCCTGAAATAGCAGCCACCGCAATATATTACTTCTTTCTTAAACAACAAACGTATTGAAATATAGCAGAGCGTCCTGCAGCTTTTTGTCCCATTAAAACCATAAATCCCCCTTTCCCCCCAATTAACAGCCTCTATTTATTTATCTTGACTGGGTTGGTAAAATCATTAATGTTCATTTGCATAATTGGCTGCGGGGGCTATTGAACAATGGAGATAGCTCCGCTAAGATTCACAACCTCAAATGCCCTACAACAGGATGGAATATCCCTCTTTGGGCTAATGGACCCATTTGAGGTGGGGGGAGACAATTATGAGGAAGGACTGTTGTAAGGGATGAGTGAAGCTTGAACAGGTAGTAGGTAGACCTAGAACCCAAAGTGCATAGATTCTGGGTCTATCCACCCATCTTAAAGTTTGTTTGTTTGTTTGTTTGTTGATTGATTGATTGGATTTGTATGCCGCCCCTCTCCGTAGACTCGGGGCGGCTAACAACAGTAATAAAAAACAGCATGTAAATCCAATACTAAAACAACTAAAAACCCTTATTGTAAAACCAAACATCCGTATACACAAACATACCATGCATGAATTGAAAAGGCCTACGGGGAAAGAATATCTCAGTTCCCCCATGCCTGACAGCAGAGGTGGGTTTTAAGGAGCTTACGAAAGGCGAGGAGGGTGGGGGCAATTCTAATCTCTGAGGGGAGTTGGTTCCAGAGGGCCGGGGCCGCCACAGAGAAGGCTTTTCCCCTGGGCCCCGCCAAACGACATTGTTTTGTTGACAGGACCCGGAGAAGACCCACTCTGTGGGACCTAACTGGTTGCTGGGATTCGTGCGGCAGAAGGCGGTGTCATAGATACCCTGGTCTGGTGCCATGAAGGGCTTTATAGGTGATGACCAACACTTTGAATTGTGACCGGAAACTGATCGGCAACCAATGCAGACTGCGGAGTGTTGGTGTTACATGGGCATTTTTGGGAAAGCCCATGATTGCTCTTGCAGCTGCATTCTGCACGATCTGAAGTTTCCGAACACTTTTCAGAAGTAGCCCCATGTAGAGAGCGTTACAGTAGTCGAGCCTCAAGGTGACGAGGGCATGAGTGACTGTGAGCAGTGACTCCCGGTCCAAATAGGGCCGAACTGGTGCACCAGGCAAACCTGGGCAAATGTCCCCCTCGCCACAGCTGAAAGATGTTTCTCTAATGTGAGCTGTGGATCGAGGAGGATGCCCAAGTTGCAGACCCTCTCTGAGGGGGTCAATAATTTCCCCCCCCCCGGGTGATGGACGGACAGATGGAATTGTCCTTGGGAGGCAAAACCCACAGCCACTCCGTCTTGTCTGGGTTGAGTTTGAGTCTGTTGACACCCATCCAGACCCCAACAGCCTCCAGACACCGGCACATCACTTCCACTGCTTCGTTGACTGGACATGGGGTGGAGATGTTTTTATCCTTTCCCGACTCCAGGGAAGCCTTTAGAGCCTGGGGAAGGCAAAACACGAGCCTACTAGACCCAACATAAGTTGGGAAACAGGCCATTTTTGGCCTCCAGAAGGCCTTCGGGGGGCAGGGGAAGCTGTTTTTGCCTTCCCCAGGCATTGAATTATGAGTGTGGACCCTCGCGCATGCGTGGTAGTGCCCGCACAACCTTTTTCGGCACCGAAGGAAGAAACCGTTCACCACCACTGCCCTGGCATAATCTAAAATTCTTCTGACATAGTCAAATAGGCAGATTATTCTTGAATTCTACATTACAAGCAAAAAAAAAAGAAAAAGAAAGAAAGAAATATTTGAAAATGTGACACCGAGCAACACCGAGGAGAGGGGGGGGGAAATAATTACAGCCATCTTTGAGCACAGCGAAGAATTGTCACTGGGCTGCGTCGGCTGCTTCTCTGTGTGTAATTCACTTGACAAAGCCAATGTTACGGAAAGGTCACCCCGTCGCCTCCTGCCTCTTTCCAATGATCTTTCTGATTAACTTGAAATAACGAGGCACACGCCAAGCGCCCATCGCGGAAGAGCGCCAAGCAGGGCTGTCATTGTTTCAACCGAAATTTCCAGGTCACGTTAAACAGAGCAATAGAACAGCTGGACTGCCTTCCTGTTCTGGGTATTATCAGGAGGGAGGAAGGGGTTTTACTGACAACATTGATCGGGGAGATGATCTTATTACAATTGAAGCGATATGGTTTTGCTTTTTCCGCTCCACTTTTTTTTGTTCCCAGAGTCAAATGTACTGGATTATATATTGTTGGTCGGGATTTCCATCAAATAAACCCATGTGTAAGTGATGATGATGATGATGATGATGATGATGATGATGATGATAATAATAATAATAATCCCAGTCCCACTCTGGGGCCAGCCAAAGGTGGTATTTGTATGTCGCCCCTCTCCAAGAACTCGGTGTGGCTCACAACAATAACTTTTATTGGAATTATTGACCCCCTCAGAGAGGGTCCGCAACTTGGGCGTCCTCCTCGATCCACAGCTCACATTAGAGAAACATCTTTCTGCTGTGGCGAGGGGGGCGTTCGCCCAGGTCCGCCTGGTGCACCAGTTGCGACCCTATTTGGACCGGGAGTCACTACTCACAGTCACTCATGCCCTCATCACCTCGAGGCTCAACTACTGCAATGCTCTCTACATGGGGCTACCTTTGAAGATTGTTCGGGAACTTCAGATCGTGCTGAATGCAGCTGAGAGAGCAATCATGGGCTTCCCAAGGTATGCCCATGTTACACAAACACTCCGCAGTCTGCATTGGTTGCCGATCAATTTACGGTCACAATTCAAAGTGTTGGTAATGACCTTTAAAGCCATACATTGGGCCAGAATACATCCAGAACCGCCTTCTACCGCACAAATCCCAGCAGCCGATAAGGTCCCACAGAGTTGGCCTTCTCCGGGTCCCGTCGACCAAACAATGTCGTTTGGCGGGCCCCAGGGGAAGAGCCTTCTCTGTGGCAGCCCCGGCCCTCTAGAATCAACTTCCCCCAGAGATTAGAACAGCCCACACCCTTCTTGTCTTTTGCAAATTACTCAAGACCCACCTTTGTCGCCAGGCATGGGGGAGTTAGGATATTCCTTCCCCTAGGCCATTACAAGTTATGTATGGTATGTTTGTGTGTATGTTTGGTTTTTATAATAAGGGTTTTTAGTTGTTTTATTAAATTGGATTGTTATATGTTGTTGTTAGCCACCCCGAGTCTGCGGAGAGGGGCAGCATATAAATCCAATAACTAATTATTATTATTATTATTATTATTATTATTATTATTATTTATTAGATTTGTATGCTGCCCCTCTCCGAGAACTCGGTGTGGCTCACAACAATAACAACAATGTACAAATCCAATATTTAAAAACACAATTTAAAACCCATTATTAATAAAATAATGACACAACCCAATCAAACCATACATAAAGCAGTAGTTAGGGGAAGTGTCAATTAAGTAAGTCAGTGTCATATGAAGCCGTCTGCTATGCTTAAATGTTTCTTCTGCACCAAATTTAGGGGACTGGAGGCTAAAACATAGGAAGAACGGTTGCAGGAACTGGGCATGGCTAGTTTAATGAAAAGAAGGACCAGGGCAGACATGATGGCAGTGTTGCTGCTAAAATTTTTACTACCGCACTATAGGCATGGCTTATTGTGTGAGTGTGGCTTGCCGGCCATGTGACTAAGTGGGCGTGACTTGACAATCATGTGACTGGGAGTGGCTTAAAGGTCATGTGACTGGGTGGGAGTGGCTTGCCGACCAGGATAATTTTTCAAATAGGTGCTTGGACCCTTTTTTCAGTTCATTAAGTCACATTATTTGAATAGTCCCCAAAAGGACAAATGATAGACAGCATTATTTGTTGAGAAGCACGGGAACATTTTAACATTTTTAAGGTTCAGTATGATAACAGATTAGCCAAGTAGCTCAATTTTCTTGAATTGCTATAAAAGTCCAGTTCTAGATAATGACTAAAAATATTAAAGCATTTATGGGTAAAAACATACTATTTAATTATTTCCTATTTTACAAGGAATTAAGGATCATACGAAGGTACCAGAGAAGGAAGGACAATTAAAAAAAACTATTAATTATTCAATAAATAAATAGTGCATAAACTTACTACCCCCACTGTGTCCCGTCCTGTCCCCCGTGGGGGCAGTAGCCCATTACCGACCCCACCCCATCCAAATTCTCGGAGCTAAGCTGCAGGCACAAATTTGTGAGTGGCATTTCGATACTCGACATTCATCCAAGCAGCTTGTAATAAAGCTGATTTAGAGACACAGAATAATCATCCATCAATCAGAGAAGTATTTTTGATGCTTCGGAGTTAATGATCGTGCCAACAGCTACCCTCCATTTCATTCAACCCTGTTGCGACTGGGGGGGGGGGGAAGGATGGATATAGACACACACACACACACACAAATGCACAAAATGAACACACACACACACAATCATACATAATTCATGGATCTTTAACCTCCCAGCTCCTGAAAAGCACCCACGGTGACGGTGAAACAGCTCTTAAGAACTCTACGGAAAAAAAAATGCCAGTTATTATTTATTTAATACGTGTATCACCACAGCCCAAGGAGTGCAGGTTTAAAAGTAATGTCAACAGACAAAGGATCATACTTAGAGCCATCCGCCTCTTTCTCCCCGAGGCAAAAGACAATGGGAATTCATTCAAGTCCACTCTATTATTCATGGGGGAAACTGCCCATCACAGTCACAGAATGAAGTGAAGTTGCTCTGAATAAGGGGCTTGAAATATCTTGAGATTTGTTATTCATCGAGATTTCAAGAATACTCATTTAAAAGGACCTGAAGCAAATTTTAATATATTTTTTTTTTTTTTTAAAGAAGAAGAATGCAGAAAGCCATACGGAATCATTTGGAAAAACAGTCCTTATTTCTCCAATGAAAAGGAACATATTAGAAATATAGAAACATAGAAGACTGACGGCAGAAAAAGACCTCATGGTCCATCTAGTCTGCCCTTATACTATTTCATGTGTTTTATCTTAGGATGGATATATGTTTATCCCAGGCATGTTTAAATTCAGTTACTGTGGATTTACCAACCACGTCTGCTGGAAATTTGTTCCAAGGATCTACTACTCTTTCAGTGAAATAATATTTCCTCATGTTGCTTTTGATCTTTCCCCCAACTAACTTCAGATATTAAATGTCTGCTTGGATAAAACGGAAGAATGAAGATAACAACAACCCAAAACTAGGGTTTATGATAGCCAGACAGAGACTTTCGTCACATTAGCACTGGATTGAGGTGGTTTACAGTGTGTAGACACAAACTGAAGAGTGGTGAAATCTTGACAACCCCTGGAAGCTTACAAATTCTGTCTTCCATACTAGTTTGGGCCAGAGAAATACCAAATTTGAAACAGCAAAAAGTGGCATTTCTTTTTTGGCATGATGAAATATTTAATAGGCAAGGAAAGGAGTAGTGATAGAGAGAAGTATTTGAAAGAGCATCATGCAATACAGTAATGGTTTTTAAAATACAGTACACTGCTCAAAAAAAATAAAGGGAACACTTAACACAATATAACTCAAAGTAAAGCAAACTTCTGTGAAATCAAACTGTCCACTTAGGAAGCAACACTGATGGACAATCAATTTCCCAGGCTGTTGTGCACATTCGACTTTGTACAGAACAAAGTACAGTGATACCTCGTCTTACAAACGCCTCGTCATACAAACTTTTCAAGATACAAACCCGGGGTTTAAGATTTTTTTGCCTCTTCTTACAAACTATTTTCCCCTTACAAATCCACTGCTGCCTCTGGGATGCCCCGCCTCCAGACTTCTGTTGCCAGCAAAGCACCCGTTTTTGTGCTCCTGGGATTCCCCTGAGGCTCCCCTCCATGGGAAACCCCACCTCCGGACTTCCATGTTTTTGTGATGCTGCAGGGGAATCCCAGCAGTGCAAAAACGGGTGCTTCGCTGGCAACGGAAGTCCGGAGGTGGGGTTTCCCTGTGAAGGGAGCATCAGTGAAATCGCAGCAGCGCAAAAATGGGCGCTTTGGCTGGCAAAAAGGGTGGATTTTGGGCTTGCACGCATTAATCACTTTTCCATTGATTCCTATGGAAAACATTGTTTCGTCTTACAAACTTTTCACCTTAAGAACCTCGTCCCGGAACCAATTAAGTTTGTAAGACAAGGTATCACTGTATTCATTGAGAATATTTCATTCATTCAGATCGAGGATGTGTTCTTTGAGTGTTTCCTTTATTTTCTTGAGCAGTATAGTATTCCCTAATCAAGAATTTCCAGTTTCCTAGCTTACCAAAAGTTCAAACTAGCTAGAAATGCAATCCTAATCTCTAGATTGAGAAAGGGTGAGAAATTGCTTTAGCAGACATATCTCAAGTTGAGGGAAACATTTATTTACTAGCTGTTGCGGTTAGCTCTGGCCCAGCTCCTGCCCCAAGGACTGTGGATGTGGGGGAGACATCCACATGCTGCAGGCCTGTTTTGCCCCCGGTGGAATCTGCTGATGAAGGCTCCTCTGACCAAGAAGACATGAGTGACAGGGAGGAGGAGAGTGTGGCAGACAGCTCAGAAGGAGATCAATTATCTAGCTCCTCCTTGGATTCAGAACAAGAGTTAATGATACAGCCACGCATGCCGAGAGTGATGCATAGGCAACAACAACTGAGAGATTATTATCAAAGAAAATGAGGCCATCTGTGGTTGGGTGGGGCTGTGGTAATTAGTGAGGCTGCTATTCACTGTGGGTTTGGCCATTGTGGAGGATTATCTGATCCTTGTGTTTCGTGCCTGCTTTACTGACTTTGACCTTTTGTGTGCTGATTTTTCCCCACTTTGAAACTAAACCAGAGCAAAGTGTGTTTCAATTTGTGAAAGAAGAAGGACTTTGAATTGCCTCACAGCTGCAAGCTAAGTATCTCAGAACTGATAAGGGACTTGTACAAATTACCAGTTTGTTTGGAGACAAGTGCTCTTTGCTATACCAAAAGAGGGCTTAGTTTAAGTGAATTTTCATTATAAAGAACATTGTTTTGAATTTTCAAACGTGTGTGTGTCTGAAATTTGTACCTGTGAATTTTGGGGAGGATTCTACCAGAGAGCCCGACAGAACACTAGCAAACATAAACCGTTGCTTAAAAACTTTATTCGGATTCTGTACATAATTAAGACTTCTTCTGATGCCTAAATATATTTTCCAGATATTTAGGAATCTTCCAGGGATCTTGGAGGTCTTCTAGTCCAACCACTGCTCAAACAGGAAACCCAATATCCCTACTTCATTCTGTCAATCCAAAATATATGTAAATATCCTATTTGGACATATCATCATAAATCATCCATGTCTGTTTTCCCTTTTGCAAAGTGACAATGACATAAAGCCCTTTAAGCCATATAATAAAGTTGTGTTCATTTCATTCCGATAACAGTTTGACTAAGTAGAGCAAAAAGTGAGGAGAATTAATAGGGACGCTCAATCAAAGCTCACTAAAATAACTATTTTTTCCCTACACACAATTGCTGCAGCAAAATTATCCTCCATTATCGGAAAGGTTTCTGAAAGCAGCTATGATTAGATGGGGGGAATACCTGAATTAATTTGCAGCTAATACGTAAAGTGCTTGATAAATGTTTTGATAATATTTTAGGGCTTCAATCCTTCTCTGGTTTCCCCCCTCCTGCCCCTACCCTGCCAGTATGTAATACTTTTACCCCGTCAGATGATACCCAGCTTTACATCTCCACCCCTTGTCCAGTCAGTGAAGCAGTGGAAGTGATGTGCCGGTGTCTGGAGGCTGTTGGGGTCTGGATGGGTGTCAACAGACTCAAACTCAACCCTGATAAGACGGAGTGGCTGTGGGTTTTGCCTCCCAAGGACAATTCCATCTGTCCATCCATTAACCTGGGGGGGGGGAATTACTAACCCCATCAGAGAGGGTCCGCAACTTGGGCATCCCCCTCGATCCACAGCTCACCTTAGAGAAACATCTTTCAGCTGTGGCGAGGGGGGCGTTTGCCCAGGTTCACCTGGTGCACCAGTTGCGGCCCTATTTGGATCGGGAGTCACTGCTCACAATCACTCATGCCCTCATCACCTCGAGGCTCGACTACTGTAACGCTCTCTACATGGGGCTACCTTTGAAAAGTGTTCGGAAACTTCAGATCGTGCAGAATTTATTTATTTATTTATTTATTTATTTATTATTTAGATTTGTATGCCGCCCCTCTCCGCGAACTCGGGGCGGCATACAAATCTAAATAATAAATAAATTTGCAGCTTTGCAGAACTTGCAGCTGCAAGAGCAATCATGGGCTTCCCTAAATATGCCCATGTCACACCAACACTCCGCAATCTGCATTGGTTGCCAATCAATTTCCGATCACAATTCAAAGTGTTGGTTATGACCTATAAAGCCCTTCATGCCATCGGACCAGATTATCTCCGAGACCGCCTTCTGCTGTACGAATCCCAGCGACCGATTAGGTCCCACAGAGTGGGCCTTCTCCAGGTCCCGTCAACTAAACAATGTCGGTTGGCGGGCCCCAGGGGAAGAGCCTTCTCTGTGGCGGCCCCGACCCTCTGGAACCAGCTCCGCCCAGAGATTAGAACTGCCCCTACCCTCCTTGCCTTTCGTAAACTCCTCAAAACCCACCTTTGTTGTCAGGCATGGGGGAACTGAGATATTTCCCCCGGGCCTATATAATTTATGTATGGTATGTTTGTATGTATGTCTGCTTAATAATGGGTTTTTAAAAAATATTTTAAATTGTAAATTATTAGATTTGTCATGAACTGTTTTATTGTGTTGTGAGCCGCCCCGAGTCTACGGAGAGGGGCGGCATACAAATCTAATAAATAAATGAATGAATGAATGAATGAATGAATGAATGAATGAATGAATAAATAAATGGAGTTTTTAAAAAAATATCAGATACTTTACAGTAAAGTGATATCACACCATACCTAAGGTCATTATTTTGAATTTCTGTGGGGGGAAAAATAGCACCATCGAAGCAAGGCAGACTTTTTACAGACAACATTCAATTTCCTTGCCTCAAACTTGCAACTGTCCAAAATTGAGAAAACTTAATTCCTTCCATGTTTACTGCCTATCTGGTGCACAAATTGCTCCATTTTTGCAGATGACAAACCAATTTCAACCAATATTTTAAAACCGAAGGGAACAAATCTTAGATGCACCTTACGCACCCAAGTCAAAATTATGTGTGTATATAAAGCAACCAGTGACATTTTGTGATGTTATACAAGTGAGAACAAAATGAACGATATTTTCTCATGCTATATTTAGTCTGCAGCTGAATTTTCTCAGCTAGGTTAATTAACATCCAACACATTTCCCTATTCAAATAAGTTGAATCGGCATAGAAAAAAATCTATTTTGATTCTGTTAAATCTGAGAAAGCTTCGCATTGATTAAACAAATATATATATATCTCTACTAGGATCCCTCTCTACCCGGACAGCTTGTATTATTTGGAAGATCACTTAAAAACAACAACAACATTCATATCACATCTTTGGGGTTCCTAAAACAGAAGGATATAGTCCAGTGAAGGGCTGCAAACATTTTTTACAACCACACTGTGGGTGGGGCTTATTTTGTGGGTGTGACTTGCTGTCCATGTGACCAGGTGGGAGTGGCTTGATAATCATGTGACCATGGGGTGGCTTACAGATCATGTGACTGGCTTAAAGGTAGCCAACTTGACATCAATTATTATTATTATTATTATTATTATTATTATTATTATTATTATTATTAATTAGATTTCTATGCCGCCCCTCTCTGCAGACTCGGGGTGGCTTAC
Source organism: Erythrolamprus reginae (assembly GCF_031021105.1). Classification (NCBI taxonomy): domain Eukaryota; kingdom Metazoa; phylum Chordata; class Lepidosauria; order Squamata; family Dipsadidae; genus Erythrolamprus; species Erythrolamprus reginae. The sequence continues at coordinate 8,976,097 of NC_091959.1, read as the reverse complement.
AGCAATGATAAAAGCAATATATAATAACAAATCTAATAGTTAGAATCTAAAATAACAATAATACATTTAAAAAGTCTAAAAAACAAGAAACCCCAATATATACAAACATACATACAATCATCATACACAAAAAACTACGTAGGTAGGGGGAGATGTTTCAGTTCCCCCACGCTTGACGGCAGAGGTGGGTATTAAGGAGTTTATGAAACTTACATCAAGGGTTTGGATTAGGGTTAGGGTTAGAGTGCCTGGCCTCTCCTCACCTCAAAGAGATACAATTTCCCTATCTACTATTACTGAACATCCAAAATTGACTATTTAATTCTATGTATATATGCCCTGCTGTCACTTTTTTTCAGTGAACACAGTGGAACACATTAAAAAATGGAATTTGATGCTCACTCAGAAAATATATGTGTATGTGTGTGCACACAACATACATACCCTCATGCATATGCTATTTATCTGTCTGTCTGTCTGTTTTCATAGATTGCCTGAGCACAAAGCCAGAAACCTGAAGATGATGAGTAGGACCTCGTCGAAACGTTGCTAGGATTCTATCAACAAGATCTTTAAACAAGATCTAAGTATTGTCCATAAGTTCATATGCTGCAACGTCCTGCCTGTCGGCGACTACTTCAGCTTCAACCACAACAACACAAGAACACACAACAGATTTAAACTTAATATTAACCGCTCGAAACTTGACTGTAAAAAATACGACTTCAGTAACCGAGTTGTTGAAGCGTGGAACTCATTCCCGGACTCCATAGTGTCATCCCCAAACCCCCAACACTTTACCCTTAGATTATCTACGGTTGACCTATCCAGATTCCTAAGAGGTCAGTAAGGGGCGAGTACAAGTGCCCTAGAGTGCCTTCCGTCCCCTGTCCTATTGCTCTCCTATATCTCCTATTCCTTTCTTCTATTCCTATATCTCTACTTCTATTCTTTCATTGATATGTTCTATTACTATACCTTCTTTTCTATTATTTCTTAGATATATTTTACTATGAGTATCTCCTCTATAACCTTCATCATGTATTTTACTATGTGTATATAGATATATACCCACTAAAACCCTCATTGTGTATTGGACAAAATAAATAAATAAAATAAAATAAATAAACCTTACACGGGAAAAGACCTGAATATGCCAAGATATGTAGGTCTTGGCATATTCCTTCCCCCCTTTCTTTTCATTATCAGCAAAAATATGTTACACACACACACACACATACACTTACATAGAAACATAGAAACATAGAAGACTGACGGCAGAAAAAGACCTCATGGTCCATCTAGTCTGCCCTTATACTATTTCCTGTATTTTATCTTACAATGGATATATGTTTATCCCAGGCATGTTTAAATTCAGTTACTGTGGATTTACCAACCACGTCTGCTGGAAGTTTGTTCCAAGGATCTACTACTCTTTCAGTCAAATAATATTTTCTCACGTTGCTTCTGATCTTTCCCCCAACTAACTTCAGATTGTGTCCCCTTGTTCTTGTGTTCACATTCCTATTAAAAACACTTCCCTCCTGGACCTTATTTAACCCTTTAACATATTTAAATGTTTCAATCACGTCCCCCCTTTTCCTTCTGTCCTCCAGACTCTACAGATTGAGTTCATGAAGTCTTTCCCGATACGTTTTATGCTTAAGACCTTCCACCATTCTTGTAGCCCGTCTTTGGACCCGTTCAATTTTGTCAATATCTTTTTGTAGGTGAGGTCTCCAGAACTGAACACAGTATTCCAAATGTGGTCTCCCCAGCATTCTATATAATACACATATATATATATCACAAACACACACACAAAGGGATGCATTTTAGGTATTTTAATGTACTGTATTCTTTTTCTCTGCAGCTTCTAGCTAGATCAGTGCTATTTTCCAAGTCAATCTTGCCATGCTAGCCTCTCTTTGTGTCCTGTGACTGACCTGCGTTTTTTCAATTAACACCTAGAAGAGAGGCTCCTTAGCCAAGCTGGACTTTCCAATTTACGCTCAGGGACTGTGAGATAACAAACTTCCAGCTCTAACCCCAATTAGATAATTATTTCCCTCCGTTGCTGCTGCAGCCAGTGCTCAGAGCTTGCCAGACATTTAATCCTTATTAATAACTAACCTTCCTTTTGCTGTGTCTAAACTGAGCAACGTCAGAGTAGAGGGGGAGAAAGAGGTTGGAGGGCTGTAAACCTCCTGAACGAAAGCGATTCTTCTGTGAATCGAATTCCGCAGACCATCTCTCTCACCAAAGGCAGATTAGATGGTGTTGTGGTTAGCTCTGGCCCAGCTCCTGCCCCAAGGACTGTGGGTGTGGGGGAGACATCCACATGCTGCAGGCCTGTTTTGCCCCCCTTCTGCTGATGAAGGCTCCTCTGACCAAGAAGGCATGAGTGACAGGGAGGAGGAGAGTGTGGCAGACAGCTCAGAAGGAGATCAATTGTCCAGCTCCTCCTTGGATTCAGAACAAGAGTTAATGATACAGCCACGCATGCGGAGAGCGATGCATAGGCAGCAACAACTGAGAGATTATTATCAAAGAAAATGAGGCCACCTGTGGTTGGGTGGGGCTGTGGTCATTAGTGAGGCTGCTATAAAGAGCAGCCTGTGGGTTTGGCCATTGTGGAGGATTATCTGATGGTTGTGTTTCATGACTGCTTTACTGACTTTGACTTTTTGGGTGCTGATTTTTCCCTGCTTTGAAACTAAGCCAGAGCAAAGTGTGTTTCACTTTGTGAAAGAAGGACTTTGAATTGCCTCACAGCTGCAAGCTGGACTGATAAGGGACTTGTACAAATTACCAGTTTGTTTGGAGACGAGTACTCTTTGCTATACCAAAAAAGGGCTTAGTTTAAGTGAATTTTCATTATAAAGAACATTGTTTTGAATTTTCAAACATGTGTATGTCTGAAATTTGTACCTGTTAATTTTTGGGAGTATTCTACCAGAGAGCCCGACAGAACAAATGAGGATTAATTACATTTTAAGAAACATAGTCTTTTTTAAAAAAACTTCGGTTCTAACTCCTCCTTTAGCATCCTTCCTGCTTTAGTATCTGCCCCGTAAGTTCTAGATGAGCTGGCAACACAAGAAACTTGATGGTTTTCTAAAATGTATTTATTCTTCTGCAATTGAAAGTGTGCATTCCTCAGGGAATTGCTAACGCTACTACTATTATTACTACTAATAATACCACTAAAGGGGAAATAACAACAAAAGCTTTCAAATCAACCCACCATCTTTTTTATCATGTTCACAACTGAAAAATCTGTTGCTTGCATCTCTGAATCATATTGTTTTTATTAGTTTCCTAGTATGATTTGATAGCTTATTAGTAATCTTGACTAACACTAAGTGTGGTATCTTTTTATTCTTGATGAATGTATTTTATTCTCCGTATGTACAATGAGAGTATATACACTAAAGACGAATTCCTTGTGTGTTTAATCATACTTGCCAATAAAGGAATTCTATTCTATTCTATTCTATTCTATTCTATTCTAGTCTAGTCTAGTCTAGTCTAATTCTTCTTTTTAGTCTTAGTCTTATTCTATTATTCTATTATTCTATTATTCTATTATTCTATTATTCTATTATTCTATTATTCTATTATTCTATTATTCTATTATTCTATTATTCTATTATTCTATTATTCTATTATTCTATTATTCTATTATTCTATTATTCTATTATTCTATTATTCTATTATTCTATTATTCTATTATTCTAATATTCTATTATTCTATTATTCTATTATTCTATTATTCTATTATTCTATTATTCTATTATTCTATATTCTATTATTCTATTATTCTATTATTCTATTCTATTATTCTACTCTATTCTACTCTATTCTACTCTACTCTATTCTACTCTACCCTACCCTATCCTACTTTAGCCTAGCCTAGCCTAGCCTAGTCTACCCTACCCTACCCTACCCTACCCCTACCTGAGTTGTGGTTTTACATCCTTCGAGTTAACTCATTTCATTCAGGAAAAAAGGGAAACATATTTCTATTTCTATTTATTTCTATTTCTATTTTAACTAATTCTACTTCTGATTATTCTTTCTAATTCTATTCTATTCTATTTTTTTAAAAAAGTGGGCCTCGAGACCTTTGCAAACCTGTTCCCCATTCCTGCATTCAAAGTTGAAGCCTTGGCTCAACTTTCATGCTTGTAGCAAAATGTAGAGCCAGCTACTTTAATAGTATGGTCTCTTAATTGCCACATTTTTTTTTGTCAAAGCCCACCCTCAACACCGAAGGAATGTCTGCTTGACATTTTTAAAAAAAGTGTGGGGGAGAACTCAATTAAATCTCCTAACACCAACAAGCCATGCCAGGCAATGCCTCTAAGGGTAGATAATCTTCCCTTTTGGTTTGAGCTGTTCAGCCCTTATTAACAATAATATGCCCCCAGCAGCTCTTAATCCACCTGAAGGAGACTATATATTGTGCCTGGCTATTTAAAGATGTACACGGAGTGAAATAATACAATAATAGCCAGATGTTGTGCACCACTGGTTAGCTATTACATCCAAGACAGCTTTTATTTAACGTGTACAAACTTATATACATTTGGCAGCACCTAAACAGCTTTCAAAAGCTACTCTCGGAAGCTGCGGCTCAGCCTCGGACACAATGCAGAAAGAGAATTAACTTCAGCACCATAATCCTCTTAGGGGGAATTACTGTACTTTTTTATCCAAAAGTAAAATAACTATCGGTAGGCGAGGTAGGGAGGAGGCAAGTGATTTATTGTCTGGAAATTTAAAGACTTTTCTTCCCCAGTGAAGGAGAGAATGAAAAGTGCCTCCATTGAGTCTCTTTTAAAATATTGGTAGCTCTACCATTGCTCAAATTATTATTATTATTATTATTATTATTATTATTATTATTATTATTATTATTATTATTAATTAGATTTGTATGCCGCCCCACTCCGCAGACTCGGGGCGGCTCACAACACAATAAAACAGTTCATGACAAATCTAATAATTGACAATTTAAAATATTTTAAAAACCCCATTATTAAGCAGACATACATACAAACATACCATACATAAATTGTATAGGCCTGGGGGAGATATCTCAGTTCCCCCATGCCTGAAGACAAAGGTGGGTTTTAAGGAGTTTACGAAAGGCAAGGAGGGTAGGGGCAGTTCTAATCTCTGGGGGGAGCTGGTTCCAGGGAGTCAGGGCCGCCACAGAGAAGGCTCTTCCCCTGGGGCCCGCCAACCGACATTGTTTAGTTGACGGGACCCGGAGAAGGCCCACTCTGTGGGACCCTAATCGGTCGCTGGGATTCATGCAGCAGAAGGCGGTCTCGGGGATATTCTGGTCCGATACCATGAAGGGCTTTATAGGTCATAATCAGAAATGATCGGCAACCAATGCAGACTGCGGAGTGTTGGTGTAACATGGGCATACCTGGGGAAGCCCATGACTGCTCTCGCAGCTGCATTCTGCACGATCTGAAGTTTACCTCCTTGTGTTTGCTTTTTTAAAGTTAATGTTGGAACAGAGACAAACCAGAAAACATAAATATAAAGAAAGGTACAGGTAGTTTAGTTTTGCTTTACCGTTGTCTTAATAATGTTAATTTTTAAATTATTTTTACTTTCTTAAATACAGTGGTGCCTCTACTTAAGAACGCCTCTACTTAAGAACTTTTCCAGATAAGAACCGGGTGTTCAATATTTTTTTGCCTCTTCTTAAGAACCATTTTTGACTTAAGAACCTGAGCCCGGAAAAATTTCCCAGGAAATTTGAGAGCGGCACGAAGGCTCAGCCAGTTTCCTGCCATTCCCCCTTTAATCCCGGCCATCTCGGGCTTTTCTGGGCTGCCAGAAGAGCCTTTTGGTGGCGCTTAAGGAGGATTTGGCAGTCCAGAGCGAACAAAGCATTTTCCTTTCTCTGGGCGCTTGGAGAGGGAATAAACCTCTGCCAGCACCCAGAGAAAAGAAACTCTCCTTTTGCTGTGGGCAGCAACTGTCCTCCTCCTCCTCTTCCTCCTCCTCCTCCCACCCAATGAATGAAGACTTATATAGTGGTACCTCTACCTACAAACGCCTCTATTTACGAACTTTTCTAGATAAGAGCCGGGTGTTCAAGATTTTTTTGCCTCTTCTCAAGAACCATTTTTCACTTACAAACCCGGAAAAGGTAGGGAGAAGCCTCCGTGGGGCCTCTCTAGGAATCTCCTGGGAGGAAACAGGGCCTCCACCCTTCCTGTGCTTTCCCCAATCACTCACATCACTTATTTGCTTTTACATTGATTCCTATGGGAAAAATTGCTTCTACTTACAAACTTTTCTACTTAAGAACCTGGTCGCGGAATGAATTAAGTTCTTAAGTAGAGGTACCTGTATTTTGAAGTATGTAATAAACAAAATCTAGACTTTACAATTTGAATTTTCAGCCTCTTTTAGGGAGGAAAAAGGTTTGTCTTATACTCCGAAAAAATATAGTACTGTATTTTTTTGAGATATCTTTTCTTCAGTTGGCCACCTTTTCTAAGCCACGCCAATGCAAGCAAGCTGCATGTAGGCTCACAACTTCGGTGGTGGGAAAACCAGTAGATAAATTATGTGAAGCCCAACTCTGTCCAACAATAATGTGTACCTGTTCAATTTGGGTAGTGATTTCTGACAGTCTCAAAATGGGTGAGCAGTGTGGTCGGGCAGTAGGGAAAGCAAGTAGGATGCTTGGCTGCATAACTAGAGGTATAACAAGCAGGAAGAGGGAGATTGTGATCCCCTTCTATAGAGCGCTGGTGAGACCCCATTTGGAATACTGTGTTCAGTTCTGGAGACCTCACCTACAAAAAGAGATTGACAAAATTGAACGGGTCCAAAGACGGGCTACAAGAATGGTGGAAGGTCTTAAGCATAAAACGTATCAGGAAAGACTTCATGAACTCCATCTGTATAGTCTGGAGGACAGAAGGAAAAGGGGGAACATGATCGAAACATTTAAATATGTTAAAGGGTTAAATAAGGTTCAGGAGGGAAGCGTTTTTAATAGGAAAATGAACCCAAGAACAAGGGGACACAATCTGAAGTTAGGTGGGGGAACGATCAAAAGCAACATGAGAAAATATTATTTTACTGAAAAAGTAGTAGATCCTTGGAACAAACTTCCAGCAGACATGGTTGGTAAATCCACAGTGACTGAATTTAAACATGCCTGGGATAAACATATATCCATTGTAAGATAAAATACAGGAAATAGTATAAGGGCAGACTAGATGAACCATGAGGTCTTTTTCTGCCGTCAGTCTTCTATGTTTCTATGTAAGTGTTATCCTACTGAAGGGCAAAAACCTGGGCTTGTTTATGTAACATGCTTCCAATATTTGATTGACTTGGGACGAATATGTATGCTGGCTGTTGAAGATCCATAAGGAAACCAAGGTCAGAATGAATTTCTATAAAAACACCCGACTGGCAAAGCTGTCCATTAGATCAGTGTTTTTCAACCAGTGTGCCGCGGCACACTAGTGTGCCGTGAGACATGGTCAGGTGTGCCGCGAAACTCAGAGAGAGAAAGAAAACAAGAGAGAGAGAAAGAGAGAGAGAGAGAAAGAAAGAGAGAGAGAGAGAAAGAAAGAGAGAAAGAAAGAAAGAGAGAGAAAGTAAACAAGAGAGAGAAAGAGAGAGAGAGAAAGAGAGAAAGAGAGAGAGAGAAAGCAAGAAAGCAAGAGAGAGAAAAAGAAAACAAGAGAGAAAGAAAGCAAGAGAGAGAGAGGGAGGGAGGGAAGGTGGGAGAGAGAAAGACATAGAGGGAGGTAGGGAGGGAGAAAGAGAGCAAAAACGAGAGGAAGGAAGGGAGAAAGAAAGAGGGATGGAGAGAGAAAAAAGAAGGGAGAGAAAGGGAGGGAGAGAGAAATAGAGCGAAAGGGAGGAAATTTTTTTTGTCTAAACTTTTTTAGCCGCCCCCCCCCCTCAGCCATTCAATATGCCCCAGGGTTTTATAAATGTAAAAAATGTGCCGTGGCTCAAAAAAGGTTGAAAATCACTGCATTAGATTGCCTCTGCCACCCATGAACACATATTCAGACAAACAGCATTTATTTCCCTTAGTCTTAAAAAAAAAAGCATTTAAAAAGCTGTCCTGAATATATTCCAATGCATGCTAGCCCATACGAATCAGAGAAGACAGATTTATATTAATGGGCTCCACTCACCCACATCAATTCTTCCTTTTAAGATTCCTGGTGTGATATATTCTGTTTAAAAAAAACAGGAAAGAAAAGGCAAGGCATATATTGTTCAAAAGAAAAAAATTGCTGCTTAATGTGCAAACACACAGCATTCCTAAGAAATTATTAACTAAGTTGGTTTTCTATGAATATCAAGTGAGAGAAGATGGATAGACTTATTGGTGTACACAGGATGGGTAGACAAAGCCTTGCCAACATTCACAATCATTATCATTATCAGTACTGCCACTAAAGCTGACTGCTAGATCTGCAGGTCAGCGGTTCAAATCTCATCACCGGCTCAAGGTTGACTCAGCCTTCCATCCTTTCAAGGTGGGTCAAATGAGGACCCGGATTGTGGGGGCAATATGCTGGCTCTGTTAAAAATTGCTATTGCTAACATGTTGTAAGCCGTCGTGAGTCTAAAGAGACGGGCAGGATAAAAAACTGAATGAGTGAATGAATGAATGAATGAATGAATGAATGATCAATTGTCAACATCATACACGAGCATTAATGTACAATCCTGGATGAAATCTGGAAGAATGTACAAGGGATAGATAAATGTCATTCAAAACTGGTTCATCTCTGCAGTAAATGTATATTTTGATTTTTTTTTTTTAAACAAATTTTTAGGTAGCAATAGAAAAAAATGGTATTTATTTTTGATCACAGAAAACAATACAAATTCATCATTATCATACAATAACACAGGTCTGCGAAAAATATTTTTTGTAATCATCGCAGTTGACCTTGTACTTTTCCAAATCACCTTTTTGTTCTGATTTCAAAAATGTTTACAGATTTTTGGTGGCAGGTATAGTTTTCACAGAGCAGCATCATTATTATAAGGTAGAGGGAATATACTGATGAGATTAAGAGAACAGTAATGACTAAATACATTGAAAATGTAGAAATAAAGTTATAACAGAAATGTTTTTATAACAGAAACTTGGAAGGAAAGTCAATATAGGAAGGGAGGGAGGAAGGAAAGAAGGAAGGAAGGAAGGGGGAGGGAGGAAGATGAGAAGGAAGGGAGGGAGGGAGGAAGATGAGAAGGAAGGAAGATGAGAACAACAGTGCTTTTACAGTCTTCTCTAAGCAGTTTACAGAGTCAACCTATTTCTCCCAAGTGAAAAAATAAATAAAGCAGATCTATTAGCCAATGGTCATTAAGATCAAACAATCCTCACTCATTCCTCTGCAATTTTACAGGAGAACTATTTTTGTGAATCCTTGGACCAATGTTCCCTCTATTATTTTATCCACCTCAGAAGGATAGAAGTCTGAGTCAACCTTGAGCCTGGTGAGATTAGATCTATCAAATTGCAGGCAGCCGGCATTCAGCAGAAGTATCCTGCAGTACTGCCCTCTAACCACTATGCCATCACGGGGCCCATGTTTCGCGCCTTATTTCACAATGCTGCTTCAGAATCTAACATAGTCTCCAATTGTCTAATTTGTTAACCATCATTAAACTTATAGCTGTAAATTCCACAAATGAATAAATAAATATTGGACAAACGGCAATATTCTGTAACATTTGCTGAACCCAGCAATAATCAATTCAATAGACAACTAACTGCCCTTGTTGATATTAGTTTTATATCCCATCGTTTTTCCAGGAGTCCAAGGTGGCATAGATAAACTTCCTCCTAAAATTCTACACACAAGAATGTTCCTATAAGGAAAGTTGAGCATCTTACTCCGAACTATCCAATACACTTATTGTGGCCCACAATGCAATATTTTAACCAGTACATCACTCTTATTTACACATCCTGAATTGTAACAACAAATTATTGTCCTGATATTCCATGCAATCTCTCCACAAGTATAAAGGTGTTACAAGAAATCTTTTGCAGTTGTAATATATTTTATGATTTCTGGACTCAAAGGTACACAAAGATACGAAGCTTCTATCCATAAAATTAGTTCTATAATAGTTATAATCCCTGATGATCCTACCTTGTGAAATGAATTTCTATACAATATTGACTTAACTGAAATAAGATTTGCTGAAATTACATACCCTGCTGTTCTGTTCGGGTCGTATGTGACCCGAAGCCAAGTTTGAGTCCCTGTAAAAAATTTTCCCTGCATATCTGAAACTTGAAATTTCATGACTATCCATCACTTCAGGGGTTCTCTCTATGAGAATTTTTTTTGGGGGGTGGGGGGCTTAGTTTTTGCTGGGCAAAAAAAGTTACAAATCTTCTGTTCGGGTCACATACGACCCGGACCGAAAACTCTTCATTTGAAGTGCTTATGTTTGGTCAATTTGAAAACTTTTTTCACTTGGAAAGTAGTCTGAACATTTCTGCACACAATGATATGAAAATTGAAATGAAAAAAGTAAATCTTATTGGTTTATTTTGCGGATATAATGCACGCCCCCCCCGTTTTTGTGATTTTTTTTTCAATTTATGGATAGTTTTGCTTGCAAAATGCATTCTATTTTACTAAAGTTGGTGTGGGATTGGTAGCTTGAACATTTCTGAATATAAGAAAAATATAAAGGAACTGAAAAAAATGATTCTTATTGGTTTTTTAATATCAGAAATAAGGCCTCCCCCCCCCCCTCGGCTGCTTGCAACCATTTTCACTTTTTATTTTTTTATCCTCCAAATCCGAAATATTCTTTAAAATCTTAGGCATTCATTTACTCAATTTAACAATGCTGATCATCAAAAAATATTTTTGGGGTGGTGGCTAATTGTTTTCTGGGCAAAAAAAAATCATAACTTCGAGTCTGTTTCTGTTCGTATATGACCGGACCAAAAATAATTTTTTTAGGTACTTGAATTTGATCTTTTTGAAAACTTTTTCAACTGGAAAACTAGTTTGAACATTTATGAACATAATGATATGAAAATTGAACTGGAAAAATTGAGACTTATATTTTTATTTTGATCAAAAAGCCCCTCCCCCCATCCTTTTTTAATTTCGTGTCAATTTCTATTTTTTTAAGGCTACAAATCCCTAAGGAATTTCCCCCCAAAAGGTTTGATATACTAAATTGAACATTTCTGAATATAAGAAAAATATAAATGAACTGAAAAAAATGGTTCTTATTGGTTTATTTTTGCCACAAAAAGGCCACCCCCCACCCCCGGCCTTGCTATGTGCCATTATTGTCACTGTTTATACATATTTGTCTAGAAATATTTGGAATATCCTTTTGAAAATCAACCACATTGTAGCCAGAGGACTAATTTTATGAAACAAATCCATTTTACTAAAAAAAAGTATGTAAGTTTGAAATTAACAGCATAATTTTTATATAAATTGAAATAATTGAACACGGGGGGAGGCATACATTTATGTGCAAAATAAACCAATATGCATCAATTTTTCCAGTTCAATTTTCATATCATTATGTTCAGAAATGTTCAAGCTACCAATCCCACACAAACTTTAGTAAAATAGAATGTATTTTGCTAGCAAAACTATCCATAAAGTGAAGACTATTTAAAAAAAACGGGGGGGCATGCATTTCATCAACAAAATAAACCAATATGCATCAATTTTTCAAGTTCAATTTTCATATCATTATGTTCAGAAATGTTCAAGCTACCAATCCCATACCAACTTTAGTAAAATAGAATGCATTTTGCAAGCAAAACTATCCATAAATTGAAAAAAATTTCACAAAAATGGGGGGGGCGTGCATTATATCCGCAAAATAAACCAATAAGATTTACTTTTTTCATTTCAATTTTCATATCATTGTGTGCAGAAATGTTCAGACTACTTTCCAAGTGAAAAAAGCTTTCAAAAAGACCAAACATAAGCACTGCAAATGAAGAGTTTTCGGTCCGGGTCAGGGTGACCCGGGAACAGAAGATTTGTTACTTTTCTTAAACAGAACAGCAGGGTTAAAAATTCCCAGTGCATTACAGATGCAATACCAGCGTTGATTTTTTTTAAAAGTAGACAAATGTAATCATTTATTGAATACTTAGATCCAATCATTCCAATATCCAGGATAGTGGATTTTTTAAATTTTAAAATGAATGAGACAAAGGCAGTACCAGAATGGAGCTTTATACTAACATAGACCAAAAGCAAAAATACAAAGTAAAATCATTCTAGCTTTCACACTACTTTTATTAGATGTTTGTCATTTCATTAAAAACAAACAATATCTACTAGACAGTATAAAGTTATATAAAAAGCCTGTCTTTTGTGTGTTATTTTTTATTTTATTTTATTTTTTTGCTGATTTTTGGCAAAGAAACTGATCTTCATATTTTATGAGTCCTATCCTCGACAGCAAGGAAATTAGGCAAAAATTAGTAGTAGTTTTGCTGTCACCATGGATTGAAATGGAAAATCTTCCTTCTCTCAGCCTGGTTGTAAATCCCAGCAAGGCAAGATGTCCAAAATTGGAGAAAAGGAAGAAAAATACATTGGTAGATGTTGTGATTCAGCCTGAGGCTGCTCAGGGACCAGCTGTGTCTCTGCTGGCTCCATGCCCGGAGGAGGATGACAGCGCAGAGGAGGGGGCTGAACAGTCAGACGGGGGAGAGGAAAATCAGGAATGGGATGAAGGAGAACAGCATGAGAGCCCCCCCGGGGGGGGGGCTCTCCCCAGCCAGTAGCTTGGAGTCATTAGGTAATGACGCACAAGCTGTCATTGACATGAGACAGCGACGTGCAGAGCAACGAAGAGCAGTTAAAGAGATATTTTCACCATTGAATTAGAAACAGCTGGGTTTGGGTGTGGTCCTCATCAGCAGGGTTTAAAAGGCAGGCAAGCCCTTGCAGCCATGTGGAGTATTATCAGCTTGGTGTGGCGTTATCCTGTCTTGTTTCTGGGCGTCTCTGTTCCTGGCTTGTGGCCCAGCAGCTTTGGAAGACCCGTGGGAGGCGTAGGTCTGCTATCTACAGCTTTGGCTTGGCAGCAAGAATTCTGTATTGCTGCATGGACATTTGCCTTCGTGGATATATCTGAAGATACAGCATTTTCCTGTTTGTAAGGACATTTTCTGTTACCTGTGTTTTTCTTGGATTTTATAAAACTGCCTTTGCCTTTTACCAGTGTGTCTGGCTTCTCTTTTTGGGTTGGTATTGGCTTCTGGAGTGACCCAGACAGAACAGTAGAAAAGTATTTCTCATTGAAATGCAGAGTCTTTGCAGATTGATATAGGGAATTCATAGGAATGTTACGCTCCGTAAAAACTAAAATGTGGAAACTCCATTTTCCTAGTTCATCCTATACATTGGGCACATGAAGTAAATATACAATAATAAAAACAGGTTTTCCAACATGGTACTGCGTTTCCCCGAAAATAAGACCCTGTCTTATTTTTATTTATTTTTTTTGAACACTGAAATAAACACTTGGTCTTATTGCCATAAACTCAAATGCCCAATTGGTCTTATCAGGGGATGTCTTATTTTGGGGAAAACATGGTAGTAAATACAAGCAAAACACAAGCAGAGGAGAAGAGTTTCAGTTTTAGTTTCGGAGCAGCCTGAAGCTTTAGTACAGAACAGTTGAGCTAAGCCATGCCCAGGCTCCTTGCTGTCTCCTTGTTGCTCACACAGCAAATACTGTTTCAGTTTCCAAACAGCCCTCAACTCTCTCACACATTGATAGGACACTAGCCAGATGAATACCGATGGATGCTGGTAGGCAGAGGCAATTTAAAAAAAAATCCTCCCCAAAAACTAAGGTGCGTCTTATACTCTGGAGCATCTTATACTCCAAAAAATTATGTCTGCCTGCCTACCTGCCTGCCTATGTACCTACCTACCTACCTATACTATCTGTCTGTCTGTCTGTCTGTCTATCTAATCTATCTACTTATCTATCTATCTATCTATCTATCTATCTATCTATCTATCTATCTATCTATCTATCTATCTATACTATCTATCTATCTATCTATCTATCTATCTATCTACACTATCTATCTATCTATCTATCTATCTTTCTATCTATCTATCTATCTATCTATCTATCTATCTAATCTATCTATCTATCTATCTATCTATCTATCTAATCTATCCATCCATCCATCCATCCATCCATCCATCCATCCATCCATACTATACTATACTATACTATACTATACTATACTATACTATACTATACTATACTATACTATACTATACTATCTATCTATCTATCTATCTATCTATCTATCTATCTATCTATCTATCTATCTATCTATCTTCCATGTGTTTAGCAACCCAGAATCACACGTGCTTGGTTCTGCTGCACCATTAAAACCATCCTCCCAAGCCGTCTTCATGTTTCCAACATCTTTTTCTCCACTTAGAACTGAATCCAGATGGATATCTTTTCCAACAAACCTTTGCACACAGATCTTGATCTTTCGTAGCTGACACACGGATTTCACTTGCCCAAATCACACATGACATTAAACCATCACTAGTTTGGGCTTAACACAAGGTACACTCCTAATGAATTATGGGCTAAAAGCCCAGGTGGCGCAGCAGGTAGAGTGCAGAACTGCAGGCCACTAAAGCTGACTGTAGCAGCAGTTCAAATCTAATCACCGGCTCAAGGTTGACTCAGCCTTCCATCCTTCCGAGGTGGGTAAAATGAGGACCTATTGTAGGGGCAATAGGCTGGCTCTGTTAAAAAGTGCTATTGCTCACATGTTGTAAGCCGCCCTGAGTCTAAACAGACGGGCAGGATAAAAAATTGAATAGAAACATATAAACATAGAAGACTGACGGCAGAAAAAGACTTCATGGTCCATCTAGTCTGCCCTTATACTATGAATGAATGAATGAATGAATGAATGAATGAATGCATGAATGAATGAATGATCAATTGTCAACATCATACACGAGCACTAATGTACAATCCTGGATGAAATCTGGAAGAATGTACAAGGGATAGATAAATGTCATTCAAAACTGGTTCATCCCTACCGTGAATGTATATTTTGATTTAAAAAAAAAAAAAAAATTAGGTAGCAATAGAAAAAAATGGTATTTATTTTTGATCACAGAAAACAATACAAATTCATCATTATCATACAATAAATAAATAAATAAATAAAATACTTAGGTAATTGAAAACACCTAGCACTATGTAGGAGCCCTTCTCTCAGATGGGGAATCCCAATTCCCATCCATCAGTGCTAGCATAGCCAAGGATGAAGGCCATGGAAATCAGCAACAGCATCACCTGCAAACTCCCCATCCCTGTTCTAAACCCATTAAATAACCTCCAGGTGTCTGCCATTGTTGTAAAATGTTCTTAGGAGGCAGCGTATACTGACCACCTGGGGGGAGAAAAAACAGTGAATGAAAGAGGTTGGTGTTAATGAGCTTATTAGCTATTCTATCTCTTGAGCTCCTGCTGAACTATAGTGACATCTCCTGGAAAGAAACCAGGAGAAAGAAATCATTTTCTGGGCCAGGTGGGAGGGTTGGGGGTTTATTTTGGCATGAACTTCTCGTAGAACTCCAGAATATATCTCTTTTGCGTATGTTTCCTTCTTTCTACCCACACCCTACAAACTATCTCCACCACCATCTGATGAGGGCCAAATGGTGTTTTCTTCCAAACTTGAATATACAGCACAAGTTCTACAGAAATCTGGCAAGCCTCCAGAGTCGTAAGTATCTGAGAATGGTAACAGAATATATTAAAACACACAGAGAGAAATAAACACAGCCCGTGTTTAAAATTAGCAATTGCTTTGGGGCACTGCAGAAGCGATGATATTATCTGCAACATATTTTGAAAGTAAGTAATAGAGATCGCAGCACCGCCTTCCCTCTCGCCTCACACACACACACACAATCTCATTAGGGACGTGGTTATCTGGAGATATCATTTGCATTCATGCATTTAAATCAGAGAGGATGACACGCAGAGCTAAAATAGTATTGAATGCAAGAAGAATAGTGTAATTTACAGGACGGGGCAAAAAAAAAAAAAGGCCAACAGGTTCAACCTCTTTGACACCTTGTGTTATTTGCAAGACCAATAAAGGTGGGAAATAAGTAAGCAAGTAAGTAAGTACCAAAGCAAATAAGATGATAAGTGACGAGACAATGGACCTTCCATTTCAGATTTTGCAAATAAATAATTCTTGGCTAGTTGTCTATGTTTACATCAATCAAAATGACAACAATAGAAATGGAATAGGATTTTAGAATTTCTAAACAAAGTTAAAATTAGATCTAGAATAGATTAGAACGTTAAGTAGCACTATACTGCTGATGTTTATTTTTTTCATTTAAAAGTGGAAAACAACCATTGTTATAGGCTGTGAAAACATACAAGGAAAGAACTATCTTGAGCTACAGTTCCGGGGGGGGGGAGGATTTGGGTTATGTTATGTGATGTGATATGGGTTGTCTTGTACTATAAGACATAAATGCAATTGAAGATGTATTCACGTGATAAAATATTTGATGTCTTTTTTAATATTTATATATTCAATAATATATAGACCAGATTATAATATATAGACCAGATTATCTCAGGGACCGGCTTCTGCTGCACGAATCTCAGCGACCAGTTAGGTCCCATAGAGTGGGTCTCCTCCGGGTCCCGTCAACTAAACAATACCGCTTGGCTGGACCCAGGGGAAGAGCCTTCTCTGTGGCGGCCCCGGCCCTCTGGAACCAACTCCCCCCGGAGATTAGAATTGCCCCCACCCTCCCTGCCTTTCGTAAGCTTCTTAAAACCCACCTCTGCCGCCAGGCATGGGGGAATTGAGATACCCTTTCCCCCTAGGCCTTTACAAATTTATGCATGGTATGTCTGTATGTATGTTTGGTTTTTTATTATAATAGGTTTTAATTGTTTTTAGTATTGGATTATTGTTATACGCTGTCTTATTATTGCTGTTAGCCGCCCCGAATCTCTGGAGAGGGGCGGCATACAAATCCAATAAATAAATAAATAAATAAAATTATTATTTTTTTAAAAAAGAATAGGAATAGGAATAGGAATAGGAATGGAGTAGAGTAGAGTAGAGTAGAGTAGAGTAGAGTAGAGTAGAGTAGAGTAGAGTAGAGTAGAGTAGAATAACAGAATTGGAAGTTGACCTTGGAGGTCTTCTAGTCTAACCCCCTACCTAGGCAGGAAATCCTACACTACTTCAGACAAATGGTTATCCAACATTTTCTTAAAAACTTCCAATGTTGGAGCGCTTACAACCTCTGGATACAAGTTGTTACAACTGATTAATTGTTCTAACCGTCAGGAAATTTCTCCTTAATTCTACGTTGCTTCTCTCCTTGATTAGTTTCCACCCATGGCTTCTTGTCCTACTCTCAGGTGCTTTGGAGAAGAACGGTTTCCAACAGCCCTTTCCAACCTATTTCAGGCAGGTTTTTCACTACAAGGTAAAACAGGCGTGAGGCCCAGAGATTGCTTGTCTTGTTTTTCTACCAAAAGGTGAAATATACTTGTACTTCCCATTATTGCAGGCCATGACCCAGTTTGCAATCCAACCTCAGAACGTCCAGTACAAACTGCCAAAGAAAGAAGGACAAAACAACAATAGCAAAACCGCATGTGCTATTTAAACAGTAAGGGGAAGAATGATGCCCTTAAATGCAAAAGATGGGTGATCCAGATTGTCAAGGACAATTATTCTGACTGTAAACTACTTAAAGAGGGCTGTAAAACACTGTAAAGCAGTATATAAGTCTAAGTGCTATTGCTATCTCTCTATCTCTCTATCTCTCTCTATATCTATCTATCTATCTATCTATCTATCTATCTATCTATCTAGCTATCTAGCTATCTAGCTATCTAGCTATCTAGCTATCTAGCTATCTAGCTAGCTAGCTATCGAAACATAGAAACATAGAAGTCTGACGGCAGAAAAAGACCTCCTGGTCCATCTAGTCTGCCCTTATACTATTTCCTGTATTTTATCTTAGGGTGGATATATGTTTATCCCAGGCATGTTTCAATTCAGTTACTGGGGATTTACCAACCATGTCTGCTGGAGGTTTGTTCCAAGGATCTACTACTCTTTCAGTAAAATAATATTTTCTCATGTTGCTTTTGATCTTTCCCCCAACTAACTTCAGATTGTGTCCCCTTGTTCTTGTGTTCACTTTCCTATTAAAAACACTTCCCTCCTGGACCTTATTTAACCCTTTAATATATTTAAATGTTTCGATCATGTCCCCCCTTTTCCTTCTGTCCTCCAGACTATAAAGATTGAGTTCATTAAGTCTTTCCTGATAAGTTTTATGCTTAAGAACTTCCACCATTCTTGTAGCCCGTCTTTGGACCCGTTCAATTTTGTCAATATCTTTTTGTAGGTGAGGTCTCCAGAACTGAACACAGTACTCCAAATGTGGTCTCACCAGCGGTCTATATAAGGGGATCACAATCTCCCTCTTCCTGCTTGTTATACCTCTAGCTATGCAGCCAAGCATCCTACTTGCTTTTCCTACCGCCCGACTCACCCATTTTGAGACTGTCAGAAATCACTACCCCTAAATCCTTCTCTTCTGAAGTTTTTGCTAACACAGAACTGCCAATGCAATACTCAGATTGAGGATTCCTTTTCCCCACGTGCATTATTTTACATTTGGAAACATTAAACTGCAGTTTCTATCTATCTATCTATCTATCTATCTATCTATCTATCTATCTATCTATCTATCTCTCTCCCTCTCTCTCTCTCTCATCTATCTATCTATCTTTCTTTCTTTCTTTCTTTCTTTCTTTCTTTCTATCTACTGTCGGTCTATCATCTATTCTTCCTTGAGGCCACTGAGCCATGGTAGTGCAGTGGTTAGAATGCAGTACTGCAGGCTACTTCTGCTGATCGCCGGCTGCCTGCAATTTGCCAGATCGAATCTCACCAGGCTCAAAGGTTGACTCAGCCTTCCATTTTTCCAAGGTGGGTAAAATGAGGAGTCAGATTGCTGGGGGGAAATATGCTGACTGTGCACCACTTAGAGAGGGTTGTAGAGCACTGTAAAGTAGTATATGTGTCTAAATGCTATTGCTAATAGAAAAGCTGGATAGGGAAAAATTATTTTCTCTATCACACAATACTATGACAAGGGGGCCCTCCCTAAAGCTCATAGGTAAGAAAGTGAGGACAAATAAAGGGAAATATTTCTTCACCCAGAGAGTCCTCGGTTTATGGAATTTACTTCCAGAAGAGGTCCTGACAGCTGTCAATCTTGATAGCTTCAAGGCAGGATTAGACAGATTCATGGATGCCAAGTGTATTGGGGGTTATTGAAACGGATGTCCATGTGCCACCTCTATGATGGTTGAGGCAGGCAGGATTCCCTTGGGTCCCATTTGTTGGGGGTCAAGGGAAAGGGAGGGTTTTGCCTTCTCTTTCTGCTCAAGATCCCCATGGACAATTGGTGGGCCACTATGGGACACAGAATGCTGGACTCGATGGGCTTTGGCCTGATTCAGCAAGGCTCTTCTTATGTTCTCTCTCTCTCTTTCTTTCTTTCTTTCTTTCTATCTATCTATCTCTTGGCTGCCTTCCTTCCTTGCTTCCTTCTTCCTTCCTTCCTTCCTTCCATCCATCCATCTCCCTTTTTCTTTCTCTCCTTTCCTTCCTTCTCTCTCTCTCTCTTTTTCACTCTCCCTCCCTCTTTCTTTCTCTCCTTCTTTCCTTCCTTCACACTCTCTCTCTCTCTTTCTCTCTCTCTCTCTCTCTGGATGTCCAAGTGCCACCTCTATGTTGGTTGAGCCAAGCAGGGTTCCCTCGGGTCCCATTTGTTGGGGGTCAAGGGAAAGGGAGGGTCTTGCCTTCTCTTTCTGCTCAAGATCCCCATATACAATTGGTGGGCCACTGTGGGACACAGAATGCTGGACTCGATGGGCTTTGGCCCAATTCAGCGTGGCTCTTCTTATGTTCTTATGCAACTGCTATTTTCATGCATTCAAATCTATTTCTTTTTAAAGACTGAGGGACAGATATTGGCTTCTTCAGGCTCCACGGATCAGGCAATTTCAGGCCGTGTTGGAAGTGTTTTGCACTCCCAGCAAGACAACCGAGAACATTCGTCTGATACAGTCATATCTTTCCAGTGTCGAGCTGCCAGCCAGTGCATAAAGCAACAGTGAGAACATGTTACGCGAAGCTCCCAAGTAAAGGCACATCTGTTGAACGACATGTCGCAGAGGATTCAAAGCAAGGCAAGGCAATCCAAAGCCATGTCACACTTCACCCAAAAAGCAAGCCAAAAAAAAAAAGAGAAAAAAAGCTGAAAAACAGAAAAAGATTTGCAAATCCAAAAATCTAATTGGAGAACGATTTTGACAAGTTTGAAAGCAGACCACATTTTTAAAATCCCAATCTGGCCACGCATGGAACTAAGTGAAGTTACCATATAGCAAGATGAGTGTGGGTGGAGCTGTGTTTGCGTGTGTGTGTGTAGGGAAAAGAGAGGCAGGGGAAATACAGCAAATTGACGGCCTAGCATAAAATGCAAAATGTTTTTCTCGCAAATAAAAATGTTGATGGGATTTAAATGCACCGGGGTGTATTCTCCCCCAGCCCTTCTGCATTTCTTCCGATGATGGAAGCGCCCATTTGCAAGCTATTTTCTCATTCTATTTCAGGTCGGGAACAGAAAAAAAAAGAAATCAAACTCTTTCGCAAAATGTTTTTTTCACTCTCTTCTCCAAATGTGCCACTTCGAAAACACACACACACACACATACACAAACAGAGAGAGAGAGAGAGAGAGAGAGATGGCTTAGAGCGACCTTGAATTTTAATCGCACAAAACAGCCTTCCCAACAAACTTAAGATTTTTCTCTTAATTAAAATTAAAAGAATTAAAATGAAGAAAAATTTGTTTAGAATAGAATAGAATAGAATAGAATTTTTATTGGCCAAGTGTGATTGGACACACAAGGAATTTGTCTTGGTGCATATGCTCTCAACGTACATAAAATAAAATATACATTTGTCAAGAATCATGTGATACAACACTTAATGATTGTCATAGGGGTCAAATAAGCAATGAAGAAGCAATATTAATAAAAATCTTAGGATATACGCAACAAGTTACAGTCACACAGTCAACATGGGAGGAAATGGGTGATAGGAATGATGAGAAAAACTAGTAGAATAGAATAGGCGTTGATTGCTTACCTGAACGCCTCTTCTCGTACGGTGAGCGGGTACAGCAGTCACATGGGTTGCTCATGTCCAATCCGGTGGAACTGAGCCTAGTATTAAAAAAGCTTGCCGGATCCGCCCCTTCCCCAGAATTCGCGAATCCATAGACTAGGCTCAGTTGTGAAGCTCTGTAGTGTTCAACTCTCATTGTTAGAGGAAGAAAGAGATAGAAAGGTAAAGAAGACACATACAAGGGCGGGAAGTGACTGCTGTACCCGCTCACCGTACGAGAAGAGGCGTTCAGGTAAGCAATCAACGCCTATTCTCCGTACTGAAGGAGCGGGTCCAGCAGTCACATGGGACATACCCAATAGATGGTCCCTAGGGTGGGATTAGCTTGCTATCGTGTGAGATAACGGATTGGAGTACCCTTCTGCCGAAGGCAGCGTCCGCTGAAGCGTAAGAATCAATTTTGTAGTGCCTGATGAAGGAATTTGGCGAGGCCCAAGTGGCTGCTTTGCAGACCTCCTCCAACGGGGCTTGAGTCGCCCAAGCGGCCGAGGTGGCTGCGCTCCTGGTGGAATGCGCAGTGATGTTCCTTGGAACTGAGAGGGAGGCCGACTCATAGGCCTTAGATATAGTCCCTCTGATCCAACGGCCTATTACTGTTGAAGACACTTTGGCCCCCATGACTCTGGGATGATAGGCTACAAAAAGTGCTTCTGACCTCCGAAAGGGTCCTGTGCGTTGGATATATATTCTCAGCGCTCTGGTGAGATCCAGGGTGTGCCATCTAATTGCCAAGGGATGGTCTCGTTGGAGGCAGAAGGAAGGTAGGACAATATCCTGAGATCTGTGAAACATGGAACTGACCTTGGGTAAGAAGGTGGGGTCCAGTCGCAAGACTACCTTGTCCTGATGGAATTGGCAAAGGTCCTGCCTGATTGAGAGGGCAGCCAGCTCCGAAATGCGTCGGGCAGAGGTAATAGCCACCAGGAAGGCTACCTTAAAGGATAGGTACCTGAGGGACGCCGATTTTAGGGGTTCGTATGGTGCCTGCGTGAGGGAGTGGAGAACCCGTGGCAAATCCCAGGATGGATACCTGTGGACCTTGGAAGGTCTGAGGTTGGCTATGCCCTTGAGGAATTCCTGAACTTCAGGGAAGGATCGGAGAGGCTGTCTGCGGGGGCCCCCTAGGACAGATGAAATGGCTGCCAGATGACGCCGGAGGGTGCTGGTGGAGAGTCCCTTATGGAAACCTTGCATAAGGAAGGAAATAATTCTGTGTATGGGGATGCACAGAGGGGAGAGACCTTCCTGAAGACACCACTGGTGAAACTTGGACCACGTGTGGTCGTAGATTCGGTTGGTCGAGCCCCTTCTGGCCTTTAGAATGACCTCCACTGAATCAGGGTCATGCCCACGCAGCTCTAAATCTCTCCTGATAACAGCCAGGCGGTGAGGTGGAACCACTCCGGGTCTGGATGGAAAGAGGCCCCCTGCCGCAGCATATCCCCCGAAACGGGGAGTCGCCAAGGGTCCTGGACGGACAGCTGTTGGAGATCTGCGAACCAGGGCCGGCGGGGCCAATGAGGGGCGATTAAGATTACTCGGGCCCTCTCGGTGAGGACCTTGTGAATCACGTCCGGGAGGATTGGAATCGGAGGAAATGCATAGAGTAGGCCTGGAGGCCATGGACTCCGGAGGGCATTGATCGCTTCCGCTCCCGGGGATGGAAATCTGGAATAGAAGCGAGGGAGTTGGGCGTTCGCA
This sequence comes from Erythrolamprus reginae, assembly GCF_031021105.1. Classification (NCBI taxonomy): domain Eukaryota; kingdom Metazoa; phylum Chordata; class Lepidosauria; order Squamata; family Dipsadidae; genus Erythrolamprus; species Erythrolamprus reginae. The sequence goes on along the minus strand of NC_091959.1, from coordinate 8,953,041 downwards.
TTGGTCGCGAAGAGATCCAGGACTGGTAGGCCGAATCTGAGGGTGATTTGATGGAACAGGTCTTGATGGAGGTTCCACTCTCCTGGGTCTATCGTTGCTCGGGATAGCCAATCCGCCTGGATGTTGAGACTCCCCGAGATGTAATCGGCTAGGAGCGACTGGAGATGTTTTTCCGCCCAAAGGCCCAGCTTGAGGGCCTCCCTCATGAGAGCCTTGGATCTCGTGCCCCCTTGCCTGCAGATATGGCTTTTTGTGGCAATGTTGTCGGTGAGAATGAGAACGTGCCGGTTGGGGATGCGAGGAGAGAAATGCTTCAGAGCCAGGGAGACGGCTCTTAACTCTAGCCAATTTATTGGCCTGGAAGCTTCCTCCGGGGACCACGTGCCCTGGGCTATCATCCCCTGGGCGTGGGCGCCCCATCCCGATAGACTGGCATCTGTGGTGATGACAAATTGATCCGGGCACCTGAACGGGGATCCTCTGTCCATGGCCGGAGACTTCCACCACTTGAAGGATCTGCGAACACTCAGTGGGATGACAATGCGTCGATTTGAGTTGCTGTGCCCCGATCTCTGAAAAGGCAACAGAAGCCACTGGAGTTCCCTAGCATGAAGGCGAGCCCAGGGAATGATGCCTATGCATGACACCATCTTCCCCAAAAGAGAAGATAGAGTAACTATGGATACTGAAGGATTAGATAAAATGTTAGAAATTAACTCCACTATACTGAGTTTTCTCTCGGGAGAGAGAAAAACCTGGGAAGATTTTGAATCAATAATGGCTCCCAGGTGAGGAATGGAAGTGGAAGGTTGGAGGTGACTTTTTTCAAAGTTGATGGAAAACCCATGGTCCTGAAGGACTGACATGGTGACAGAAAGGTCTGATTTCACTCTCTCTAGGGAGTTCCCATGAATTAAAATATCATCAAGATAACATAAAATGTGGATGGGAGACGCCCGGATATAGGCCGCCAGGGACCCCAAGAGCTTTGTGAAGACCCGAGGGGCCGAGGAAAGGCCAAATGGCATCGCCCTATACTGGAAATGCCTGCCTTGAAAGGAAAAACGTAAAAATTTTCTGTGGCATTTGGCTATAGGAATGTGAAGGTAGGCCTCAGTGAGGTCTAAGGAGACCATGAAATCTCCCGAGTGAATGGCGGCCAAAATAGAAGACAAGGAGTGCATTTTAAACTTCCTATATTTGATGAATAGGTTTAGTTTCTTTAAATCCAAAATGGCTCTCCAACCTCCGGAGGACTTTGGAACCATAAATAGGATGGAGTAAAAACCTAGGCCCTTCTGACCGGAAGGAACCGGCTGAATGGCTCTAATGGACAATAGATGAGAAATGGCCTCCTCCATACGGTTACAATCTGAGGATGACCTGGGCGAAGGGCAGGAAATAAAACGTTTAGGGGGAGGAGAAATAAATTCTAAAAGAAGGCCTGATTGAACAGTGTCAATGACCCAAGGGTCCTTGGAGGTGAGACGCCAATTTGCAGCGAAATGAGCTAGGCGACCCCCTATGGGAATGGAGGAAAGGTTACCATCTAGGTTTTTTTGAAGCCCTGTTAGAGGCGGCTCCCCTTTGGAAACGAAAACCCCTACCCCTGGAGTTCCTACCTTGGGAACGAAAGCGGGGGGAATACTGACCTGGAGATCTCTGATAGGAAGCCGCTTGATCTTGCTGGCGCCCTGGGCGACGAAAGGACTGCGTTTTAGTAACCTTTTTTGTGGTTGGGCCCAAAACCTTCTTCTTGTCTGTGGTCTCCGTGAGGAGAGGATCCAGAAGATCACCGAAGAGAAGGTCGCGCTTTAAGGGGCCCTGGGATAACTGCCACTTTTGGCGAACTCCCGCTTGCCAAGGGCGAATCCATAGGAGTCTTCTTGCCGTTGTAGAGGCTGCAATAGACTTAGCAGAAAATCTAGTAGATTGTAAGGTGGCATCAGCCACGTACTGGGCAGCTGCAAAGACCTTGTTGAAGTCTTGTTGACCTCTCAAGTCATCTGGAGGAATGTGCTGTTGAAGTTGGCGAAGCCACAGCAGCATGGCTCTGGAGAAGAAGGAGGCTGCTGCAGAACTTTTAATGGCCCAGGAATCAGCGGAGAAACCTCTTTTGAGCATTTGCTCGATGCGCTTGTCCTCTGGACGGAGGACTTCCTCCGCCTCGCCTGGCACAGCCGCTGCCGAGTGAAGAATTTTGACAGGTTCATCTGGTTTGGGAAAAGATAGAAGCTCTTCATAGGAAGAGGAGAGTTTATACAACTTTCTGTCCTTGGTAGAGGGATTAAGGCCAGAGGCTGGAAAATCCCACTGTTTAAGTAAGGCATCTTTAAATAATTTAGGCATAGGGATTACCTCGTTATCCTCCTGTTCCTCTGTGAAGTAAGGTAAATTCTCCTCCGGGGGATCAGTGGAAGTGGAGGCTTGTTTCTCCTGGGCCGCTAATCCCGTAGAAATTCTAGCTTTGAGGAGGAGAGATTTGAATAGTTGAGAAGGGAAAATAGTAATGGGAGGAGGGACCTTTATTTGGGATTCCTCGTCCTCAGATAAGCCCTGGAAAGGGTCTTCATCCTCCTCTACATCCTCATATTCATCTTGGGAGGACTCTGAGTCATCCTGAATAGGAGCTCTGACCGCTGGGGAAGAACCCAAGGGGCGGGAGGAACGAGAAGGAGGAAGAGGTAAAGGAAGCTCATTGATGGAGGAGAGTTTGGCATCAATGGCTTTGGACAACACAGCAAAAATAGATTGGAGCTCAGGAGGTAAACTGGAAATATCAGCAGAAATGGCAGAAGAATCCCTAAAGGCCTGGGAGGATCCTGGCTGGGGGGAATCTTCCATAATATCTGGTTCCTCTGGACCTATGCCCCATAGGTTAGGTTGGGGTCTGTCTAGGTTTGGCTCATCCAGAGATAACACAGGGACCCCAGAAGGAGGCAGGCTAGAGGCCTCTGGTGGGTCTTGACTACTGATTACTTGGGCCTGCACTTTCAAACGTTTTGCTGATTTATCATGAATCTTTTGTAGGGCTAGGTCCCTTCTCTTCTCGGCCCTGGTGACCTTGGTCGAGGGGCGGGCCCCTGGAGAAGAGGAGGAAGAGGCCTGGGGGATACTAGTAATCTCATCGCCTGTAGGCCTGGCCTCTCTGGGACCTTTAGTTGTGCCTCTCTTGGGAAAGGTAGCCATAGTCTGACAATTAACAGAAGACAAGGCTGAGCCAATAATTAAATTATAAGGAGAAGATTTCAAGGACTTCCCAAGAGGAATGGATCCTGCTTCGAGGCCTCGAAGCTGCTGAAACGTGAGGACAATCTGGGCAAACCCAGAGTTCGTGCCCCCAAATCCAGCGGGGCCAGCCTCCCTAAACTTTGCAATTAAGTAAAACCAAGGCACTCTGGTTGGAGGCTAGGCCGGTGGAGAATTTAGCCTGGGACCCCCAAGGCCCGCTCCCGGATCCACGCGGTGGACTGAGGCCTACGCGGCTGGCAGAAGGCCAACACGAGAGGCCTAGATATTTTAAGAAAGGGCGCGAAGGCCTTCGCGCCAAAAAATCGCTTCGTAGAATTTCTTAAGGGGAAAAGCGATCGACTAAGTCCAGGAGACTAAAGGCGTCCCACTCCGCAGGAGGTATTTTATAAGCCCTTAAATATATTTTTATACAATAATTAAGCAATAATCCAATAATAAATACTTGCACCAGGACCTCCAGGCCAAGGGATTAGAAGAATCCACAAGCGGCCGCAGGAATCGTAACCGGCAAAACCGCCGGGGGAAAACGAAACCGCAACTTCTCCCAAGTAAAAAAGCCTAGCCGCTTTTTATTTTTTTTCCTTTTTAAAACGGCTGGCGCAAATAGTGCAAGTAATTGAATAAAGACAATAAATCTTACTACTTTTTTGAAGGAAAGGTCGAAGGGAAGGTGTTAGAATGTTGAACGAGCATTCACAATACAACCGCAGGATATGCGAACTGAGCGAATTCTGGGGAAGGGGCGGATCCGGCAAGCTTTTTTAATACTAGGCTCAGTTCCACCGGATTGGACATGAGCAACCCATGTGACTGCTGGACCCGCTCCTTCAGTACGGAGAAGTGCAGATTTAGTAGAAAGTCTGACAGTTTTGAGGGAATTATTTGTTTAGTAGAGTGATGGCGTTCGGGAAAAAACTGTTCTTGTGTCTAGTTGTCTTGGTGTGCAGTGCTCTGTAGCGACGTTTTGAGGGTAGGAGTTGAAACAATTTGTGTCCAGGATGCGAGGGGTCAGTAAATATTTTACCCGCCCTCTTTTTGACTCGTGCAGTATGTGGCTTTATTCATTCATTCATTCATTCATTCATTCATTCATTCATTCATTCATTCATTCATTCATTCATTACAATACACAATACACACTGAAGAGAATAGACATGTAATAATATAAATAAAGAAAAGAATAGAAGAAAAGATATAAAAGTATAGGTGAACATATTTGAAAGGAAGCAAAGATAAATGAGACAAGGAGAGACAATTGGACAGGGGACGGAAGGCACACTGGTGCCTTTTTCTGGATTAAAATTGGTTATTGAAATTATATTTCGGCTTTTTTATACAAAATTCTTTTTTTTTTTTTAGTTGGTTTTTCTTTTCCTTTTTTTAGACAGACGGAGCAATTAGCGATGAATTGAAATACGATTTAGGATGTACAGTATTATTAATTTTCAAATGAGAGATTTTACAAACATGTTGTTAGGCATTGGTGCTATATGTTTGTTAATGTGTATATGTTTTTAAGTTGGAGAAAAATTAAAAAAAACTTATACACTTAAAAAAAGAGAGATTTTTCTCTTCCTTTTCTTATTTGGATACAATTTCTCACTGTGTCTAAAATAAAAGTTTTTCTTAAATCTGGAGCTGGGAAACTCCTGATAGGGGGGACAATAATTGGAACGCTTGTCTTCAAAAGTTGTGGATGCTTCACCACTGGAAGTTTTAAATAATAGAATGGAATGGAATGGAATGGAATGGAATGGAATAGAATAGAATAGAACAGAACAGAACAGAATAGAATTTTATTGGTCAAGTATGATTGGACACACAGGGAATTTGTCTTGGTGCATAGAAATTGGATAACCGTTTTATTGATTTATTTATTTATTGTTTGTTTGTTTGTTTGTTTGTTTGTTTGTTTGTTTGTTTGTTTGTTGGATTTGTATGCCGCCCCTCTCCGTGGACTCGGGGCGGCTAACAACAGTGATAAAAACAGAATGTAAAAATCCAATACTAAAACAGCTAGAAACCCTTGTTATAAAACCAATCATACATACAAACATACCATGCATAAATTGTAGAAGCCTAGGGGGAAAGATTATCTTAGTTTTGAGGAGCCCCCAAGGAGGGTGGGGGCTATTCTAATCTCTGGAGGGAATTGGTTCCAGAGGGCCGGGGCTGCCACAGAGAAGGCTCTTCCCCTGGGCCCAGCCAATCAACATTGTTTAGTTGACAGGACCCGGAGAAGGCCCACTGTCCAAAATGGTATAGAATAGATCTCCGGTTTGGGCAGGAGGCTTGGGTTAGAAGACGTCCAAGGTCCCTTTCAACTCTGTTATCTTATAATCTGTCACCTCTGCTAAAAATGACAGGTTAGCGAGTTATGTGAATCCAGTCTCTAAAAATGAGACTTTCCTTGCAAAATCCAATTTACTGTGGTAGAAAACGTGGAGAGATTCACACGCCAACTGCCTAGATAACTATGTTTAGTCCCATACCTGCCAGGAGTTGGATGGGCCACCAGAAGCTTTTTCCAGCTGGTTGCACACATCCATTCCTGCCAGATGTTCATCTTCTTGTGAGTTTGTGGGTGGAAGACAGATTAATTTCCCTGGAGCGTTCTCGCTGCTTAGATCTAAACATGCAGTTAGCTAGAGTAGCGTCTTTAGGGTGGCCGCCAAAGTTAAAGTCACAAAAAACAAAGACAGGGAATAGTTTAAAAAGAAAAAGAAAGGACAGAACAGAGAGCGATATGGTTGGCTAGGGAATTCTGGGAGTGGGAAGTCCACACTTCTTCAAGGGGCTGGAGAAACATTGCTCTTAAGGAAGACCATCCATTTCCAATGGGTTTTTTTTTTTCCACAATTGACATTCTATAGATGCCTTTCATGGTATCCACAAGCCTACAGGTTGAGAGGTGAGACTATTGGATGGAGAAGTAGTTTGGATTGAAAAGGGATGAGATGGAGAGATGGGATTTAATATGAAAAAAAAATACTGTAGTTTGGATTGAAAAGGGATGAGATGGAGAGATGGGATTTAATATGAAAAAAAAAATACTGTAGTTTGGATTGAAAAGGGATGAGATGGAGAGATGGGATTTAATATGGGAAAAAATAGATTCGGAAGGTCCAGAAATAGACTGATGAAAGTGAGAAGGAAACTGAATGGTGTGCATATGAGCATATAATTTTGAGAGAGAGGGGGGGGGAGAGGGTGAGACAGAGAGGGAGACACATACAGAGAGACAGAGAGAGACAGAAAGAAACAGTGACAGAGAGACAGAGGCAGACACAAAGACACAGAGAGAGAAAGAGACAGAGAGACAGAGAGAGATAGAGACAGGGTGAGACAAAGAGAGAAAGAGAGAGAGAGACAGACACAGAGAGAGAGGGGGGGAGAGAAAGAAAGGCAGAGAGAGAGAGAGGGTGAGACACACACACAGAGACAGAGAGAGAGACAGAAAGAAAGAGAGACAGAGACAGACAGAGACAGAGGCAGACACAAAGACAGAGAGAGAGAAAGAGAGAGAAAGACAGAGACACAGAGAGAGAGAGGGGGGGTGAGACAAAGAGAGAGAGAGAGACACACAGACAGACACAGAGAGAGGGGGTGAGAGAAAGGCAGAGAGAGAGGGGGTGAGACACACAGAGAGACAGAGAGAGAGAGAGAGAAAGAGAGACAGAGAGAGACAGAGGCAGACACAAAGACACACAGAGAGAAAGAGAGACAGAGAGAGACAGACACAGAGAGATAGAGAGAGGGGGTAAGACAAAGAGAGAGACAGAGACAGACAGACACACACAGAGAGGGAGAGAAAGAAAGGCAGAGAGAGAGAGGGTGAGACACACACAGAGAGAGACAGAGACAGTGAGGCAACTCACAAGGAAGATAGGAATAAAATATTAAGGGGATTGGAGTTCCAAACACGTCAGAAAAGATTTGATTCCAGAAACAGCACCACTCCGTTTAATGCCTTCATGTTCAATGAGTTTCGAACACAAATTATTTGATCCCTATCTGGCCTTTCCATCCAGCAAATTCGCCAAAGCAGGTGATATTAAAAAAAGAAAGAAAGATTCAAAATTGGTTGAAAGAAATGTTAAATTATCAATTGGAAATGAAACCGGAAATGTATCTTTTGGGAATAATCAGAGGACAGCATAGCATGGAAGATTACTACTTGATAACACATATATTAACATCAGCAAGGTTGGTGTTTGCACAAACTTGGAAAAAAGAAAATATACCAAATGAAGTTAAAAAAAACAAAGAGAAAGAGAGAAATGAGCTACCCACATTTACTTCCTCCCAACCTCCTGTAAATCGGCCAAAAATGTCTCAATTACAAGTTGGATCCATCCATCAAGGACACCATATCAGGTTTGCCTGCCCCCAGGGAAGGGCAGCAAGCAATGTCACGTATATTATGATGTCACTGAACAAGTGAGACAAACGATGTGTGGGTCAGGGTTACACATAACACACACACACACTTTGGGAAAAAAATGCATGTATACACTCACTTTTTGATATCCTCAAACTGGCAGGTCTCAAAATCCTAAACCTTCATATGCAAGAAAACCACCAAGTTCAGAGAGTAGCCAGGACCTTACAGTCCCACAATTTAGCCTGCATAGATTAAATGGAAGGAGCGCCAGTACAATTTATTATTATTAATTATTTATTTAATTAATTATTATTAATAATAATTATTATTATTTGTTAGATTTGTATGCCGCCCCTCTCCGAAGACTCGGAGTGGCTCACAAACTCAGAGCAGCTCACAATGGATCTTATCTTAATGGATCAACATGAAATCCCACAAAGTACTTTAGAAACATAGAGACATAGAAGTCTGACAGCAGAAAACAACCTCATGGTCCATCTAGTCTGCCCTTATACCATTTTCTGTATTTTATCTTAGGATGGATATATGTTTATCCCAGGCATGTTTAAATTCAGTTACTGTGGATTTATCTACCATGTCTGCTGGAAGTTTGTTCCAAGGATCTACTACTCTTTCAGTAAAATAATATTGTCTCATGTTGCTTTTGATCTTTCCCCCAACTAACTTCAGATTGTTTAACCTTATTTAACCCTTTGACATATTTAAATGTTTTGATCATGTCCCCTCTTTTCCTTCTGTCCTCCAGACTATACAGATTGAGTTCATTGAGTCTTTCCTGATACGTTTTATGCTTAAGACCTTCCACCATTCTTGTAGCCTGTCTTTGGACCCGTTCAATTTTGTCAATATCTTTTTGTAGGTGAGGTCTCCGGAACTGAACACAGTATTTTTTTAAAAAAAAGAAGTGGAAAAGCAGAGGTGAAATCAAGCAGATTCTGATAGTTTCTGGAGAAGTGGTAGAGGAAATTTTTATTAGTTCACAATCTGGCAAGTACCAACTCTGGCTGGACCCAGAATGGCGTGAGAATGGAGATCTTGCAGTATCCTTCCCCTGGAGTGGAGTGAGAAGGGAGATTTTGCAGTATCCTTCCCCTTGAGTGGGGAGGGACTGGGGATTTTGCAGTATCCTTCCCCTTGAGTGGGGAGGGAATGGGGGTTTTGCAGTATCCTTCCCCTGGAGTGTGGAGGGAAGGGAGATTTTGCAGTATCCTTCCCCTGGAGTGTGGAGGGAAGGGAGATTTAGCAGTATCCTTCCCCTGGAGTGGAGTGGGAAGGGAGATCTTGCAGTATCCTTCCCCTGGAGTGGGGTGGGAATGGAAATCTTGCAGTATCCTTCCCCTGGAGTGGGGGAGGGAAGGGAGATTTTGCAGTATCCTTCCCCTGGAGTGGGGAGGGAAGAGAGATTTTGCAGTATCCTTCTCCTGGAGTGGGGTGGGAATGGAGATCTTGCAGTATCCTTCCCCTGGAGTAGGGAGGGAAGGGAGACTTTGTGGTATCCTTCCGCTGCCACACCCACAAAGCCACACCAAGCCCACAAAGCCATGCCCAGAGAACCAATAGTAAGAAATTTTGAATTTCTGGGTTAAAGTGCTTAAATTTGAAAACAAATCCATTAAAAAAACACATTTGAGATAAACAGTCATCTGCAGCTCATTTTCTGCAAGCGTTTTGTCACTTATCAAAGCTCGGTACATGCCCCAGAGCACGCAAGTCTCGTGCCTTATTTTCTATTATGCCTCAAAAATTAGCCCCTCGCTCTGCTTTGCAAGGTCAAACAAAACAGCCATCACTGTCGTTTGAGTTAATCCCAACCTACCTCTGCATGCGCTATGGCCTCTGCCTTCACTAGATTTAATCAGCACGAGAGTCCTCGTTTGGCACAGCACAACATTATCCCGTCCAGGAGAAAGTTTCCACACCTGAACTGCCTGAAAATTAAAACAGGTAGCAGGGTTCACCTTTATGACTTACAACAGGGACCCTTCCTTTCAGACTGCAACTGGGGGGAGTGGAGGTTGGGAGGGGGGGTGCACACATGTCCCTTTTCAGCAGTTTAGCTTCCAAGTCAAAAGACCGGCAGCCTCAATTTTTCCTCTGGCATTTTTAGGAACCATTCATTCATTCATTCATTCATTCATTCATTCGATTTGTATGCCACCCCTCTCCGGAAACTCAGAGCGGCTAACAGCAACAATAAAACAGTGTACAATAGTAATCTAATACTAAAAACGATTAAAAACCCATTAATATAAAAACCAAACATACAGACAGACATACCATGCATAGAATTGTAAAGGCCTAGGGGGAAAGAGGATCTCAATTCCCCCATGCCTGGCAGCAGAGGTGGGTTTTAAGCAGCTTATGAAAGGCGAGGAGGGTGGGGGCAATTCTAATCTCTGGGGGGAGTTGGTTCCAGAGGGCCAGGGCCGCCACAGAGAAGGCTCTTCCCCTGGGTCCCGCCAAGCGACATTCTTTAGTTGACAGGACCCGGAGAAGGCCCACTCTGTGGGACCTAACTGGTCACTGGGATTCGTGCGGCAGAAGGCGGTCCCTGAGATAATCTGGTCCAGTGCCATGAAGGGCTTTATAGGTCATAACCAACACTTTGAATTGTGATCGGAAACTGATCGGCAACCAATGCAGGCTGCGGAGTGTTGGTGTAACATGGGCATATTTGGGGAAGCCCATGGTTGCTCTCGCAGCTGCATTCGCATTTGCATTACTCCAAGGGGGGGGGATCAAAGGCTTTTGAGCTGTTTATACATATAAACACACACACAAAGCAAATTGTGGTGAAATAATCAAGGGATGGTTTGCATGTTCCTCAGCCGGGAGGGATAAGTGGAGAAGGAGGGGAACTACGGCTTTTCATGGAAGAATAACACAGTCGGAAGGGATCTGGGAGGCCTGTCAAGAACCTCAGTGGTGCAGTAGTTAGAATGCAGGACTGCAAGCAAGCTACTTCTGCTGATCCCCGGCTGCCAGCAGTTTGGCAGATCGAATCTCAGAGGCGAGAAGAATGGGGGACCCTTTCTCTAGCGTGGTAGAGGGCCGGAATATTCCGGTTCTGCTGGGGAGAGGCAGATATGGCGGGAGACATCGGGTAGGCCTCTCCCGGGGAACGAGGGATCGCTGCTTGAAAGCGATCCCTCATTTTGGCCCCATGAACTCTGCCCGGGGGGACTGGTGACAAGTGAAATTCGGACCCTGGGCTCAGACTGCTGCTACTTAATGCCAGGTCGGTTGTAAATAAAGCTCCCCTCAGTCAGGATTTATTCCTGGATGAGGAGGCCGACCTGGCATGTGTGACTGAGAACTGTCTGGGTCCGGAAGGTTTCAGGTGTGGCACCAGTCATGACACCAGGGAAGGGGGGGAGGAGTGGCTATTATGAATGGCTACATATGTGTGTGTGTGTGTGTGTGTATCACATGTTTTTGCTGGTTTTTTAAAATTAAGGGAGAATAGGATAGCACTATTTCGTCCTTGTTCTGGCCTCATCAGCTAGCCATACCCTTACTGGGATTTGATCCTGGGGCCTCTGCCTTGTAAGGCAGAGTCTGTATGTATGTATGTATGTATGTATGTATGTATTATGTATGTATGTATGTATGTATGTATGTATGTATGTATGTATATGGGTGATTCGACACAAAAAAACCCATATAACCCTTCCCTGGTACAGAGCTGAAGGGATTGGATACTGTAGCCTAGAGGTTAATTCTCTGCCTTACAAGGCAAAGGTTGCAGGTTCAAGTCCCAGTGAGGGCATGGCTAGCTGATGAGGCCAAAATAAGGCTGAAATATGACACAAAATGTAACCCTTCCCTGGTACAGAGCTGAAGGGATTGGATACTGTAGCCTAGAGGTTAATTCTCTGCGCTTAATTTTCACACACAAACACACACACACGGGAGGAAACGTCCACTAAACATAGAAGAACTAAAGCTTGTTTCATGAGAGAAGAAAACTTGAGAAGTCAGATCTGAGTTGTTTCAAAATGTCATTATACCTGTAAATCCTCAATTCATCCAAAGTTTCCCACTTTTACAAAAGACTTCTTTCTTTCTTTCTCCTTTACAGTTCCATCTAAATGGATCTGCCACTCAGCACCAGTCAAATAGCAATGTCCTTTATTCTCTGACATTTCCCCCCCCTTTAAAATTCCTCTTTTTTGCAAAGCCCCTACTTTGTAACTTCCTAGTTCCCAAAACTAGTTGTTAATCGGTTTAAAAAACTGTAATTTCTATATGCTAGAAGGAAGAAACACCTCGTTGTGTTATTCTGGTGTTGCATTTTAGACTGCAAGGTGAAGACAAGCAATAGTTTTTTCCCCCCTAGATTTCACACACAGTGTATGCTGGTGGTTTTGTATAAACAAATAGGCGCCTTCCGGATGAAACAATTCACATAATTTTACTCCAAGGAATTGCAGCCTTAATTATCTAAAGGTAAGAGAGGCCACAAGTTTATACAAATTAACCCATTCACAAAAAGGAATATGGGGGTGACACTGCACGCCTTATATCAGTGGTCCCCAAACTACGGCCCGCGGGCCACATGCGGCCCACTGAGGCCATTTATCCGGCCCGCCAGTGAGTGACAAGAGCACAGGGAAAAGAGAGAAAGAAAGAAAAGGGAAAGAGAGGGATGGAAGGAGAAGTGGAGAGGAAGGAAGGAGGGAAGGAAGGAAGGAAGGAAGGAAAGAAGGAGAAATGGAGGGAACAAGGAAGAAAGGAAGGAAGGAAGAATGAAATGGAGGGACAGAGGAAGGAAGGACTGTTTTGGGGTGGTGGTAATTTTTTTTTTCTCCACATACATTCAAACAACACAGTGTACCATCTAATTTTCCATGAATAAAATGTGGTATTTTGTTAGTAACTAATATCAATCATCAAAAAAGTTGCAAAAGGGTTTTTTTTTTCTAATTTTGTCATCCAGTTACATTCATTTTCTTTTAATTAAATTCCCTCCTTAATGTTCCTTCAAAAAGTGCAACACCAATTATATTTCTAATTTATTAACCATTATGCCAAGGTGCTTCCTTCTTTCTTTATACGTTTTTCATAAGCCAAGAAAACCTTGTATAGCCAATCAGATGTTAACAAAAGAAAATTAAAAACAAAACATAAACATATATGAATTTCAGATCTTCTCCCCCCTCTAAATAGTACGTTCCCATTTTGTTTTTTACTTTAAAACAAGGTATGTGCAGTGTGCACAGCAATTTGTTCATAGGTTTTTTTTATAGTCCGGCCCTTCAACAGTCCGAGGGACAGTGAACTGGCCCCCTGTGTAAAAAGTTTGGGGACCCCTGCCTTATATACTTGGGAGAAAGCAGAGCTGCATTCTGGACAAAGGTTTTAAGGGGTGAAAGAGACATTCTGCAGTTTGATTCTTGAATACACAATGTTTTAGGATCTCTTTCCGGAGTACCATACCATATTATTTTGAGAATGAAGGATGCCAATGAATGAAGACTTATATAGTGGCACCTCTACCTACAAACACCTCTACTTACAAAGTTTTCTAGATAAGAACCGGGCGTTCAAGATTTTTTTGCCTCTTCTCAACAACCATTTTCCACTTATAAACCTGAGCCTCCAAAACTGTAACCGGAAAAGGCAGGGAGAAGCCTCTGTGGGGCCTCTCTAGGAAACTCCTGGGAGGAAACAGGGTTGAAAAAGGTGGAGAGAAGCCTCCGTAGGGCCTCTCTAGGAATCTCCTAGGAGGAAACAGGGCCTTCGCCCTCCCTGTGGTTTCCCCAATCACACGCATTATTTGCTTTTACATTGATTCCTATGGGAAAAATTGCTTCTTCTTACAAACTTTTCTACTTAAGAACCTGGTCACGGAATGAATTAAGTTCGTAAGTAGAGGTACCACAGTATATCACAGTCGGCAGTCTGCATTGGTTGCTGATCAATTTCCGGCCACAATTCAAAGTGTTGGTTATGACCTATAAAGCCCTTCATGGCATCGGACCAGAATATCTCTGGTACCGCCTTCTGCCGCACGAATCCCAGCGACTGATTAGGTCCCACAGAGTTGACCTTCTCCAGGTCCCATCGACTAAACAATGTTGTTTGGCAGGACCCAGGGGAAGAGCCTTCTCTGTGGCGGCCCCGACCCTCTGGAACCAGCTCCCCCCTGAGATTAGAACTGCCCCCACCCTCCTGGCCTTTCGCAAGCTCCTTAAAACCCACCTCTGCCATCAGGCATGGGGGAACTGAGATAACTTCCCCAGGCCTATACTGTTTATGTATGGTATCTTGTGTGTATGTTTTCTTAAATTATGGGCTTTTAGTTTTAATTATTAGATTTGTATTGTACATTGTTTTTCTATTACTGTTGTGAGCCACCCCGAGTCTACGGAGAGGGGCGGCATACAAATTTAATAAATAATAATAATAATAATAATAATAATAATAATAATAATAATAATAATAATAATAATATCACTTCATAGTGCTTTCTGGCTTTCTCAAAGGGGTTTACAGAGTCAGCACCTTGCCCCCAACAATCTGGCCTCCTCATTTTACTGACCTCCGGAAGAGGTGAGTCAACTTTGAGCTAGTCAGGATCGAACTCCTGACTGTGGGCAGAGTCAGCCACAAACCTGCATTCTAACCACTGCACCACCACAGCTCAATTATAATTATGAGGATAAAGCTGGTGGGTGGAAGGCCACATGTGCTACTCCTGGAAGGCTCCTGGAAGCAATCAGAAAGCAATAACAGAAATAATTTAATTTGTGGCATTTTATATTTCTTTTTGGTTCAGCAATGGAAACTGCAGTTTAATGTTTCCAAATGTAAAATAATGCACTTGGGGAAAAGGAATCCTCAATCTGAGTATTGTATTGGCAGTTCTGTGTTAGCAAAAACTTCAGAAGAGAAGGATTTAGGGGTAGTGATTTCTGACAGTATCAAAATGGGTGAACAGTGCAGTCAGGCGGTAGGGAAAGCAAGTAGGATGCTTGGCTGCATAGCTAGAGGTATAACAAGCAGGAAGAGGGAGATTATGATCCCGCTATATAGAATGCTGGTGAGACCACATTTGGAATACTGTGTTCAGTTCTGGAGACCTCACCTACAAAAAGATATTGACAAAATTGAACGGGTCCAAAGACGGGCTACAAGAATGGTGGAAGGTCTTAAGCATAAAACGTATCAGGAAAGACTTCATGAACTCAATCTGTATAGTCTGGAGGACAGAAGGAAAAGGGGGGACATGATCGAAACATTTAAATATGTTAAAGGGTTAAATAAGGTCCAGGAGCGAAGTGTTTTTAATAGGAAAGTGAACACAAGAACAAGGGGACACAATCTGAAGTTAGTTGGGGGAAAGATCAAAAGCAACATGAGAAAATATTATTTTACTGAAAGAGTAGTAGATCCTTGGAACAAACTTCCAGCAGACGTGGTAGATAAATCCACAGTAACTGAATTTAAACATGCCTGGAATAAACATATATCCATCCTAAGATAAAATACAGAAAATAGTATAAGGGCAGACTAGATGGACCATGAGGTCTTTTTCTGCCATCAGACTTCTATGTTTCTATGTTTCTATGTTCCCTCCAAAAAAAACCACTATAGGTCATATATTAGCCTTCCTCAGCTCCTCATATTTCTTAGCCACTGGATTACTTAAAAGATGTGTAGAATGTCAGTCTGAGAAAGCCTAGACCCTGTGACTTAATATATCTTGATGATATCGTGAGATATATTAAGCAGCAGGGATCCAAAGCAAGGAGGGGGGGGGTCGCTGTTCTTTCCATCGAAGAAGCTATTTAAACCCAGTTGCTTTTATTTCAATAACAATGAAAATTAGCCATATAAATTGCAGAGCTCGGTAAGCCCTCAAATCCTCGGAGGATACAACAAGGCATCTTCGCCACCAAATGTCCTTTCATCTGTAACATTTTGTAAACGATAGCATGCAGGAGACAGAGGCTTCTGACAAAGTCGGGATGGTATCCTGACCAAATCCTTTGTTAGATTGGCAATTTGTACCTGCCAATCTTCCACCCTTACTAGATGACAAAAACAAAACACCAATGCTGGTTGCTTTCCTGCAGCCAAGAACACATTCACTACAGGCAGTCCTTGGCTTATGATTCCCGATGGAGCGCAAAACACTTATGTGGCTACATGAGATATTTGTTAAGCAAGTTTTGCCCCAATTAATGACTTTTCTCGCTGCAGTTGTTGAGTCATTATTATTTATTCATTCATAGAAACATAGAAACATAGAAGACTGACGGCAGAAAAAGACCTCATGGTCCATCTAGTCTGCCCTTATACTATTTCCTGTATTTTATCTTAGGATGGATATATGTTTATCCCAGGCATGTTTACATTCAGTGACTGTGGATTTACCAACCACGTCTGCTGGAAGTTTGTTCCAAGGATCTACTACTCTTTCAGTGAAATAATATTTTCTCACGTTGCTTTTGATCTTCCCCCCAACTAACTTCAGATTGTGTCCCCTTGTTCTTGTGTTCACTTTCCTATTAAAAACACTTCCCTCCTGAACTTTATTTAACCCTTTAACATATTTAAATGTTTCATTCATTCATTCACTCCCTCACTCCCTCCCTCCCTCACTTACTTACTTACTTATTTATTTATTAGATTTGTATGCCGCCCCTCTCCGGAGATTCGGAGCAGCTCACAACAAAAAACACAGTACAAATCCAATAGTTAAAAAACAATTTAAAACCCTTAATATAAAAACAGTCATACATGCCAGACAAAAAAACATACATGAAACGGGAACGGCCCGGGAGAATCAATTTCCCCATGCCTGACGGCAGAGGTGGGTTTTAAAGAGTTTGCGAAAGGCAAGGAGGGTGGGGGCCGTTCTAATCTCTGGGGGGAGGTGATTCCAGAGGGTCGGGGCCGCCACAGAGAAGGCTCTTCCCCTGGGTCCCGCCAGATGACATTGTTTCGTCGATGGGACCCGGAGAAGGCCAACTCTGTGGGACCTAACCGGTCGCTGGAATTCGTGTGCAAGAAGGCAATCCCGGAGATATTCTGGTCCGATGCCATGAAGGACTTTATAGGTCATAACCAATACTTTGAATTGTGACCGGAAACTGATCTAACTGCAGTTGGGAAGTTAGTAACACAGTGGTTAAGGGAATGTCGCTTTCATCATCATCATCATCGTCATCCTCCTCATCATCGTCGTCGTCACAACAACAACAGCAACCAGAACAGCATCAGGTTGGCGGGCCCGCGGGGGAAGGTCTTCTCTTTGGCTTCCCCAGCTCTATGGAATCAATTCACAATTTCAGGAGGCAAGCTGTTCCACTGATCAACCGTTCTGCCTGTCAGGAAATTTCTCCTTAGTTCCAAGTTGCTTCTCTCCTTGTTTAGTTTCTACCCATTGCTTCTTGTTCTATCCTCAGGTGCTTTGGAGAATAGCTTGACTCCCTCTTCTTTGTGGCAACCCCTGAGATATTGGAAGACTGCTATCATGTCTCCCCTGGTCCTTGTTTCCATTAAACTAGCCATGCCCAGTTCCTGCAACTGTTCTTCATATGTTTTAGCCTCCAGTCCCCTAATCATCTTTGTTGCACTTCTCTGCACTTTTTCTATACTCTCAATAGCCTTTTTGCATCACGGCGACCAAAACTGAATGTCTTGAAAATTGGTGTGGAGGAAGACTGTTGAGAATACCATGGACAACCAGGAAAACCAGTCAATGGATCATTGAACAACTCAACCCAGAATTCTCACTCAAAGCACAAATGACCAAGCTCAACTTATCCCTCTTGGGTTACATTATGTGACTACTTCTCTCTTTGGAGAAGGCTCTACTGCTGGGACAGATGGAAGGAAAGAGAAGAAAAAGCAAGAGAAGAAATGGATGACCAGCAGTCAGGTCTACGGACTCACAGTGGTGATGTGGACAATATTGGAAGCTCTGAAGGCTACATTAGAATGCAACTGTGAGAGCTATCATGGGCTTTCCTAAATACGCCCATGTCACACCAACACTCCACAGTCTGCATTGGTTGCCGATCAGTTTCCGGTCACAATTCAAAGTGTTGGTTATGACCTATAAAGCCCTTCATGGCACTGGACCAGAATATCTCCGGGAGCGCCTTCGGCCACACGAATCCCAGGGACCAATTAGGTCCCACAGAGTTGGCCTTCTCCAGGTCCCGTCAACTAAACAATGTCATTTGGCGGGACCCAGGGGAAGAGCCTTCTCTGTGGCGGCCCCGACCCTTTGGAACCAACTCCCCCCAGATATCAGAGTTGCCCCCACCCTCCTTGCCTTCCGTAAGCTCCTTAAAACCCACCTCTGACGCCAGGCATGGGGGAATTGAGACTTTCCCTTCCCCCTAGGCTTATAAAATTTATGCATGGTATGTCAGTATGTATGATTGGTTTCTTAAATTGGGGTTTTTTTAAAATTAACTTAAATATTAGATTTGTTTACGTTGTATTATTATTGCTGTGAGCCGCCCAGAGTCTACGGAGAGGGGCGGCATACAAATCAGGATAGATAGATAGATAGATAGATAGATAGATAGATAGATAGATAGATAGATAGATAGATAGATTAATTAATTAATTAGTGCAGAACTTCATGGAGGAAACCCATGTGGTCACTAGAAGTCCAAAACAACTTGATGCCACGTAACCAACTAATTATAAATATTCTGCTTTCCTTCAGGAGCTAAAGTAGGCATGTATAGTCCATCATAATTTATTTATTTATTATTTAGATTTGTATGCCGCCCTTCTCCGCAGACTCGGGGCGGCTCACAGCAAGATACAGCAATTCATGACAAATCCAAATATAATTTAAAATGTTTAAAAAATTTAAAAGAACCCCATTTTACTAACAAACACACACACAAACATACCATGCATAAATTGTACATGCCCGAGGGAGGTGTTTCAGTTCCCCCATGCCTGACTGCAAAGGTGGGTTTTAAGGAGTTTACGGAAGGCAGGGAGAGTAGGGGCAGTTCTAATCTCTGGGGGCAGTTGGTTCTAGAGAGTCGGGGCCGCCACAGAGAAGGCTCTTCCCCTAGGGCCCGCCAACCGACATTGTTTAGTTTATTATTCCCCAAACAGCATTCTAGATTGAGATAAAAGAGATTTGATTGATTATATATCTTTCTCTATGTTTTAGAATTAGAGGGCGAGGAAGAAAACACCTATGTTCCATTCTAACCACAAAGTATATAATATTGAAGGTCTTGCTGAGGTCCATTTTACTACCTTATTTTAAAAAAAGTATGCAAGACTACAGCCTTCGAGTGCTATTCTGAACAGATCTTTCAGCAGCAAGGTAAATTTTTATTGCAAGATTATTAATCTTTTTCCTTAAGGGAATCATTGAGGGGCCTTGGCAATACACACCTAAAAAGAAATAGACACTATAAAGAAATATAATCACAACCATTAAGTAGCATTTCTGTTCCTTCCAAATCCCTATTACTGTTTTTCAGTGCAGTTAAGTTGCGTCTGCATAAGACATTGAATATTTGGGGAAAACAGCTCCGTGGATTGAAATTCGGTCGGAAAATTAAATAGCAGGCAGGAGTGAAGCCAGACGCAATCCATTTTGTCTTTACCTCTGGGATACAGAAAACTACACGGGGAGCCCAAAGGGCTAGTCAGGGGTCCACTCAAAAGAGATTTATGTCCCACTTTCTCCACTAATCAAAATCCATTTGAAAAAGATCTACGTTGGTTATAAACATTGAAACAGGATGGATGTGTGAACCAGACATACAACAATGAGGAGGAGGAGGATAAAATGACTAGGAAATCATACAACGCCTGTGCTTTTAAATAAATAGGGATACTGGAAAAGGAGAAATAATTTGGATTACACAACTGTCCAGATTTTCTCACTGGCATTCCTGTTAAAAGCCTCAGGGGGAGAACACAGGTTCACCCTCGGCCTTAAAAGATATTAATTTTGGTTAGCCCAAACTATACTGGCCTGGCTTTCATCCCATCCTGAGTGATGAGCCATGGTTTATGGACCACAAGAGACCCAAGCCCTTAAAGATAGCCTAGCATATTGAACTTAGCCACAGGTCCTTCAGTTGAACCAAACTACATTTTGTGAAGAGTGTTCCCCTACTGTAGTAAAGGTGTCATAGTTACGTTAGGCAACATACCCACTTTTGCCAAAACAGTCAAGCAATATTATTATGGTGAGACCACATTTGGAATACTGTGTCCAGTTCTGGAGACCACACCTACAAAAAGATATGGATCAAATTGAACGGGTCCAAAGATGGGCTATAAAAATGGTGGAAGGTCTTAAGCATCAAACTTATCAGGAAAGACTTAGTGAACTCCATCTGTATAATCTGGAGGACGGAAGGGAAAGGGGGGACATGACCGAAACATTTAAATACGTAAAAGGTTCAGGAGGGAAGTGTTTTTAATAGGAGAGTGAACACAAGAACAAGGGAGCACAATCTAAGGTTAGTTTGGGGAAAGATCAGAAGCAACGTGAGAAAATATTATTTGACGGAAAGAGTAGTAGATGCTCGGAACAAACTTCCAGTAGACGTGGTTGGTAAATCCACAGGAACTGAATTTAAACATGCCTGGGATAAACATATATCTATCCTAAGATAAAATACAGGAAATAGTATAAGGGCAGACTAGATGGACCATAAGGTCTTTTTCTGCCATCAGTCTTCTATGTTTCGATGATGATGATGATGATGATGATGATGATGATGATTATTATTATTATTATTATTATTATTTATTACATTTATATGCCACCCTTCTCTGAAGACTTGGGATGACTTACTGCACACAAAAACAGTATATATTGAGATACAATAATTAAAATTGAAATTAAAAATTACATTAAAAAATTAAAAGGCCTATTAACATGCACACATACCCATTCAAACAAATCTACTATACAATCATTGGCCAGGGGGTAGAATCTAATGAGCCCAGGCTTGGTGGCATAGATGAGTCTTTAGACTCTTACAGAAGGCGAGGAGGGTTGGGGGCAACACAAATCTCCAGGAAGAGCTGATTCCAGAGGGCCGGGGCCCCCACAGAGAAGGCTCTTCCCCTAGGTCCCGCCAACTGACATTGTCTTGTTGATGGAACCTGGAGAAGGCCGACTCTGTGGGACCAAACCAGCCGCTGGGATTCGTGCGGCAGGAGGTGGTCCTGTAAATAATCTGTTCTGATGCCATGTAGGGCTTTATAAGTCCTACATGGCAAATATCGATAAACCAATCCAATCTGAGGTTTAACATGTCGTATAAAGCTAGAAAATTCCAAACTTCTTTATTTTGCAGTGTTGGGTTTTTTCCAAGCATGTAAAACAAAACAAAACAATTGTTTTATTCAGCAAAAACCCTGTCAAGCAAACCAGGGGTTAACGGATTATGTGAACCCAGCCAAGCTGTATTTTTTTTTTTGGGGGGGGGGGTGTATTTCAGAAAAAAAGGAACATATAATTCCTACAGCTATAAACAAAAGTCCCCAAAACATTGTTTAGCCAAAGCGCCTTTTAATTCTCCTGTTATCCCCTTTGCTGTCTTTGGAAAGCTGTTTTTAAAAATCTGACTCGTTCCCTTTTCATCTCCTTTCCTTAAGAAAAAAAGCGAATACAGTACTGTAGATCATTTGCTGGAAATGCCCCCAGGAGGGATTTGACTCTACCAAATCCAACTGGACAGTTAAAGATGCACATAAAATCTCTCTCTCTCTCTCTCTCGGGATGTGAGGCGCCACCGAGTTTCTTTCATCCCTGTAGGTTCCCCGAACGTAAGCAGTTCCGTACAAAACTGCAAAACTCTTTGAAAGATTGGTGTGTGCCAATATATTTACTGGCTAGGATGAATAGATAGAAAGTCCAGCGAGAAATCTTGGCAAAAGATGAGCGGACGCTGGTTGGCATTGCCACTTGCTACAGCTTTCATGTCACAAATTTAACAACAACAACCTCCATAGGTGTGGTGGTGGTGTGGTTGTTTTCCCAGTCTCGACGTAGACAAAGTAGAGAAGGGATGAAGTCACCCGCACGGGAATTTTGTCCGTGGGTTTTCAATCAGTCACGCCCTATTTGAACGGACACGTGATCGAGCCTGTGTGAATTAAGACTCAATCCATCTCTCTCTCTCTCTCTTTCTCCCTCCCTCTCTCTCTTTCTCCCCCCCCCCCAAAGATAAGAAACCCTCCCTACTTTCAGACGATCAGGAAAGAGAGAAAAATGTGGGAAGGGGTCTCTCTCTCCCCCACCACCACCAAGAAAGTGGCAAAAGGAAAATAAGGGGGGAGGAAGAGGCGAAGGGGCTGGAAGAATTATTCAGCCCCTCAACCAAGAACTAGCGAGTCCCCAGCTGCGAGAATAATTGGAAAGTGAAAACCTCTTTAAATGAATGGCGAGGAAGGAAGCAAGAGAGCGCAGAAGATTTATGGCACGGAGCAAGCGAAACGTGGGAGCTGCGTTTACTACTCAGAGTAATGGAGCAGAAGCAAAGGGGTTGATACTGTATTTGCAAAGCTGAGAAGGCCAGAGAAATGGTACAGGGCCGGCTGAAGGGTTTTTTTCCGTTTTGTTTTTGTTTAAAACGCATCAAACTAGCCTCCCCTCCAGGGTAGCAAATCTGGAAACGTCCCCCCCCCCTTTTATTTACAGCTCGAGCTGAAGTTGGAACAGTTCACACGGCGAGACTGGCTGGGGATTGCGTGCGCCCCTGGGTGTTATCCGGGGCTACAGTCTGTGCGCAAATACGCACGCAGACACCCGGGCCTCCCGAGATGCGCAAATCATGGCTGGCTTTGACAAAAAGTCTGGAAGGGCATAAAATATCGCCGCGCCGCTCTCCCGACCCCCCGGCCAGACCATTCATCGCGAATGAAAGGAAGAAGAAGAAAAGGCAGGCAGGGAAGGAGGGATGGAAAGAAAAGAAGGGAAGGAGCGGCGCGTCCAATTCGCCAGGCAAACCCTCGGCCAGAATCTGGGGAGGTGGGGAAGTGGAGGGGGGCGCTTCGATTTTCCCCCGCCGGTGCGCTGCCCACCCCTCCAACGCACTGAGTTACAACCTCAGCCAGCCATTAGCTGGGAGCGATGGGCGCTGGAGTCCAAGGCGCCTCACCAAAGGAGCGAGAAGAAGGGCACCGCTTTTGTTCCCAAGTCAGCGGCTCGCCTCCACCTCCTCGTCCGTCCTTCCAGGGCAGCCCGCGCTGAACTCTAGGGAGAAGGCGAACTGGACGCCCAAGGGAGAGCTAATAGGGCTTCCGAGGGTCGAGCGCCTTTTTAACCCCCTCCCCGCTTCCTTCTCGCCGCCCCAAAGCTTCCCGCGCGCCGGCTTTTGAAACAAGGATCCCCCAGTCGTTCCATCCAGATAGGCAGCATATCCCCACGTTCTCCAAAAACCCGGGTTACCGACAAAGCTCCGGGTCTGCCCCGCCTCGCCAGCCACACCCACAGCACGCAAGCTTACCGGCCGGGCATCCGCCTGGCAGTCCCGACGGCGCTGGGGAGGACCCAGCCGTGGCGCGGAGCAGCCCCGGCTCCCTTTAGCCTCGGTCGGTAGCCGGAGCGAGCTTGCCTGGCTCCTTTTTGGCGCTGTTTGGGCTCTTGTTTCCGCCCGCGCTGCTGTTCCCGGCGGCTGCGAAGAGGCTCTCCGCCAGCCAAAGTCCCCTCGCGGGCTTCACTTCGGCCGCTCCCACCTCCTCGGCCCTCCCCCAGCCATTTGCGGCAAGCTGCCTGGCTGCTTCTGGCGAGGCGAGCGAGGCAGGCGCCCCTTTCTCCGCATGCGCTCTCACGAGATCGCGCTCGCAATCTTTCTGCCCCCCTCCCACCCCGGTGGCGGGAGTTAGGCGGGCTTTAAGGCCCCGGTGGGTTGGGGGTCTTCTAACGAGGTTCCTCCTTGCCTGGATCTGGAGGCTGAGATGGGCTGTTGGGAGTTTGGAAAGGATGCTGAGGAGGGAAGTGGTGGTCTTCCAATGCTACCCCGTTTGGATGAAGACTTAAGTGCACCTAAACCAGGGGAGAAAGTGATGGGTGGGGTCCCTCATCGGCTCCAGCCCTGGTCTTGATACTGGGCTTTTTCACCATCTCCTTAGTCCTTCTACGATCAGTAAACCCAGAGCTTTTGTTGTCCAGCTCTGTCTAAAATCACCACCTTGAGGAACCAAGGTTAGGTTTTTATTCATCCAGGTCTTCCAAACTTGTCAATTTTAAGACTTGTGGACTTCAGCACCCAGAATTCCCCAGCCAACATGGCGGGCTGAGGAATTCTGGGAGTTGAAGTCCACAGGTCTTAAAAGTTGCCAAGTTTGAAGACCTCTGGCAGCTCATGGTTGTCCCAAAGGTGCTTTTATTGGAAAGACAACTGGAACTGTTTCTGATTTTTCTTTAAGACATTTCACTTTTCGTAAAGCTATAGTTCACACCCCACAGAGCCAGAGTCAACATACAAAGCTTCCTGAGCTGGGAATAAAAATCCTAATTTCCTTCTCAAGAAACTAAGACAAACTTAACCGGAGTTAAAGAAATCCAACTTACTCCCAGTAGATTACTTATTCTGCCAAAGGATCCAAGCAGGAAGTGAAATTCAGCAGGGTTTGACAGGTTCTGGAGAACCAGTAGTGGAAATTTTGAGTAGTTCAAAGAACTGGAAATATTGAGTAGTTTGGAGAACCGGCAAATACCACCTTTGGCTGGCCCCAGAGTGGGACGGGGATGATGATGATGATGATGATTATTATTATTATTATTATTATTATTATTATTATTATTATTTATTAGATTTGTATGCCGTCCCTCTCCGTAGACTCGGGGCAGCTCACAGCAATAGTAAAAAAAATATACAATAACAAATTTAATAATTAAAATATCTAAAAAACCCTTATTTCAAAGCAAGACATACACACAAACATACCATGCATATGGATGGAAGATTTTGCGGTATCTTTCCCCTAGAGTGGGGAGGGAATGGGGATTTTGCAATATCCTTCCCCTGCCACGCCCACTAAGCCACACCCACAGAAGTCGAATTAATTAATAAATAAACCATTAGAGGGGAAAATTGAATTTCACCTCCATCCAGTTTGGAAATTACCCTCAGACTCTCTATTCCTCTCTGTTGGCTTGTTGGTGGAAACGATTCACCATTATTCTCTTCTGCCTGTATTTCCTAGATCTGGAGATGGGTTGTCTTTCCAATCTCTTTACCTTTAATTTCTTTTTAAAAAATCTATGACACAGGGACTTCAACTCCCAGAATTCCCCAGCCAGGCATGATTGGCCAAGGAATAGGTTGGCGGGCCCCAGAGGAGGAGCCTTCTCTGTGGCGGCCCCGGCCCTCTGGAACCAACTCCCCCCGGAGATTAGAACTGCCCCTACTCTCCTTGCCTTTCGTAAGCTCCTTAAGACCCACCTTTGTCGTCAGGCATGGGGGAACTGAGACATCTCCCCCGGGCATTTACAATTTATGAATGATATGTCTGTATGTATGTTTGTTTAGAAAATGGGGTTTTTTAAAATATTTTTAAATAGTAATTTAGATTTGTTGTAAATTGTTTTTCACTTTGCTGTGAGCCGCCCCAAGTCTGCGGAGAGGGGCGGCATACAAATCTAAATAATAAATAAATAAATAATAAATAAAATCCTGGGAATTGAAGTCCACATGTCTTGAAGTTGCCAAGGTTGAAAAACCTGACATAGGCCTTTGTCCAACAAGATGTGTTTTGGTTGTACCATAGTTTGGTACTTCACTGCTCTGTAATCTTCTCCAATTTCCTGAGCTTTCCTTCTCCTCCTGGTTGTTTTCCTTCTTGAGTTGTCATGTTTTTAGTCAACAGTTTAGTTTTCTGCTTATTTATTTTTAAACCAGCCGCCGAGCCATATTTTTCTAGCTCTTTTATCAAAGTTGGTCCTGTTTCCTCTGGGTCCTCTTAAAAAAAATAACTAGGTCATCAGCAAATGCTTGTTAACTTATAACTTTCTTTTTTTTAACCGTAGTGCCTTTAATATCCAGATTTTCCATAATCCCATTTAATAATATTTCTATTGTCAAAATAAAAAGCAGAGGTGACAATGGACCACCTTGTCTGACGCCCTTTTGTATCTGAAATGCTTTAGTTATATTTCCATTCACTCTCACCTTGGCAGACTGGGAAGAGTATACATTGCGTCAATCATTTTTAAAAATTGGTCACCGAATTCTGTTTTTTTGTATTCATAGCTGTGGCGAGGGGGGCGTTCACCCAGGTTCGCCTAGTGCACCAGTTGCGACCCTATTTGGACCGGGAGTCACTGCTCACAGTCACTCATGCCCTCATCCCCTCGAGGTTCGACTACTGTAACGCTCTCTACATGGGGCTACCTTTGAAAAGTGTTCGGAAACTTCAGATCGTGCAGAATGCAGCTGCGAGAGCAGTCATGGGCTTCCCCAAATATGCCCATGTTACACTAACACTCCGCAGTCTGCATTGGTTGCCGATCAGTTTCCGGTCACAATTCAAAGTGTTGGTTATGACCTATAAAGCCCTGCATGGCACCGGACCAGATTATCTCAGGGACCGCCTTCTGCTGTGTGAATCCCAGTGACCAGTTAGGTCCCACAGAGTGGGTCTTCTCCGGGTCCCGTCAACTAAACAATGCCGCTTGGCTGGACCCAGAGGAAGAGCCTTCTCTGTGGTGGCCCAAGCCCTCTGGAACCAACTCCCCCCCAGAGATTAGAATTGCCCCCACCCTCCTTGTCTTTCGTAAGCTACTTAAAAAACCCACCTCTGCCACCAGGCATGGGGGAATTGAGATACTCTTTTCCCCTAGGCCTTTACAATTTTATGCATGGTATGTCTGTAAGTATGTTTGGTTTTTTATTATAATGGGTTTTAATTGTTTTTAGTATTGGATTATTGTTATACGCTGTCTTATTATTGCTGTTAGCCGCCCCGAGTCTACGGAGAGGGGCGGCATACAAATCCAATAAATAAATAAATAATAAATATGCTGCCAATCTACGTTGTCAAGCACTGGTGGTTTTCCATGCCTGCCTTTTGATGGGGATGCTTTTTAAAAAACCTTTGCAGTCTCCCGGGGTGGGAGAATGTCCCTTTATCTCTCTTATTCCCATCCTCATTCTCTCCTTTGCCCTCATGGTAATAGTATCCAAATCACACTACTTCCTATTTATCTGAGAATTAGAGACACCATCCATAACCGGGGTGCCCCAATGATTGACTAGGTCTCTGGCTCAGGGATTTCAACAGCCTCTCTGACTCCAAACTGTTCCGTGTTGCCCCCACTCCATTACAATCCCCAGCTGACACTGTAAATGCTCTTCAGCAATCAATACAGAACTGGCTCCCAATAGTTGCTGGGGAAGACGAGGCTATGAAGCCGAGATTTTTTCTTTTAAAAATAAATGGAATTATTTCCCTCGGTTTGCGTGACAGTTTCCTTCTTGGTTCAATGTAAACTGGAAGGTGGGGTTGGGGGCTTAAACCAAGTAAAGGTTAGATACTTAGTTATACACATATTAACAGCTGCCAGGATAGCATATGCCCAACAATGGAAAATAGATAAAGCACCGGAAGAAAATATAGTAATTTAAAAAATATTGGACTGTGCGGAGATGGCAAAAAATTAGAGGGAAAGGAAGATTCAGATTATTATAAAATATGGGCAAAATTTTACGACTGGTTAAAGGAAAGAACAGCAAAGAAATAAATAAAAATTCAAGCAAAGCAACACGTCAAATAAAAAAATTAAAGAACTAATACTATGTGAAAGAAGCAAAATTCTCCACTCAAAAAAATGGGGAAACTTTCATTTCCCAAATGTTGTATGTATATGTTTTGTGTATGTTTTTTTTTGTTATATTTAGAAACATAGAAACATAGAAACATAGAAGTCTGACGGCAGAAAAAGACCTCATGGTCCATCTAGTCTGCCCTTATACTATTTTCTGTATTTTATCTTAGGATGGATATATGTTTATCCCAGGCATGTTTAAATTCAGTTACTGTGGATTTATCTACCACATCTGCTGGAAGTTTGTTCCAAGGATCTACTACTCTTTCAGTAAAATAATATTTTCTCATGTTGCTTTTGATCTTTCCCCCAACTAACTTCAGATTGTGTCCCCTTGTTCTTGTGTTCACTTTCCTATTAAAAACACTTCCCTCCTGGACCTTATTTAACCCTTTAATATATTTAAATGTTTCGATCATGTCCCCCCTTTTCCTTCTGTCCTCCAGACTATACAGATTGAGTTCATTAAGTCTTTCCTGATACGTTTTATGCTTAAGACCTTCCACCATTCTTGTAGCCCGTCTTTGGACCCGTTCAATTTTGTCAATATCTTTTTGTAGGTGAGGTCTCCAGAACTGAACACAGTATTCCAAATGTGGTCTCACCATCATTCTATATAGTGGGATCATAATCTCCCTCTTCCTGCTTGTTATACCTCTAGCTATGCAGCCAA
The DNA here is from genome assembly GCF_031021105.1 of Erythrolamprus reginae. Classification (NCBI taxonomy): domain Eukaryota; kingdom Metazoa; phylum Chordata; class Lepidosauria; order Squamata; family Dipsadidae; genus Erythrolamprus; species Erythrolamprus reginae. The sequence goes on along the minus strand of NC_091959.1, from coordinate 8,924,919 downwards.
GCATCCTACTTGCTTTCCCTACCGCCTGACTGCACTGTTCACCCATTTTGAGACTGTCAGAAATCACTACCCCTAAATCCTTTTCTTTTGAAGTATTTGCCAACACTGAACTGCCAATACAATACTCAGATTGAGGATTCCTTTTCCCCAAGTGCATTATTTTACATTTGGAAACATTAAACTGCAGTTTCCATTGCTTAGACCATTTATCTAGTAAAGCTAAATCATTTACCATATTACAGACGCCTCCAGGAATATCAACCCTATTGCACACTTTAGAGTCATCGGCAAATAGGCAAACCTTCCCTACCAAACCTTCCCCTATGTCACTCACAAATATATTAAAAAGAATAGGACCCAGAACAGATCCTTGTGGCACACCGCTTGTAACCTGACTCTGCTCAGAATACTCGCCATTAACAATAACTCTCTGATGTCTATGCTTCAGCCAGCTGCAAATCCATTGAACTATCCAGGGATTTGAAAAAAATAAATAAATTTTACAAAAAACAACAAGTCATTTTCACATAACCCCACCACTCCAAAATATGTAATGCAAAACACAAAAGCCAGTTGGGATTCAGGGGTTGGTAACGGTCACTCTTGACAATTCCAGAAATGGATTCAGTTGCACCAGGTGATAAAATTGGACTTCGATAAGATTTGAGAAAAAAGGAAATTGAGATAGGGGACTTTGGCCCAATCGCCAGGAGACAGTGAATTCTAGCGTGAGAAAAAGATATGTTTCTAGGCTATAGCAAAGGGAGTAATGAAAGGTTAAGTGGAAAGGGGAAAGTAAATTCCGAAGGATTTTCTTGGACACTGCAAAAAAGAAATAGAGTGGAAAGGAAATAAAGAAATTGCATTGTCTTTTATTTAGGAAAAAGTCTATCTTAATTACCAAAAGTGCAGGTGATATCATCACAAAAAGCCCAGTGAAGACTTAAATCCCACCACTGCAAATAACCATAAGAGCATTGGATTGACAAATTAATCTAATAAAGTTATTCTCTTCACCGAGATTTGGAATCTTGTCATGAGTAACAGATCTGTTTGTTTGTTTATTTATTTGATTTTTATCCCATCTTTATTGCTTTATAAGCAGCTCAAAGCAGTGAACATAATATTCCTTTCTCTTCTTTGGTTTTGGCTGAGAGAGAGAGAGAGACTGGCTTAAAGACACCCAGCCAGCGTTCATGCCCTATGGCAGGATGGGTTTAGTTGACAGGATTGTTTAGTTGGCGGGACCCAGGGGAAGAGCCTTCTCTGTGGCAGCCCCGGCACTCTGGAACCAACTCCCCCAAGAGATTAGAATTTCCCCCACCCTCCTTGCCTTTCGTAAGCTTCTTAAAACCCACCTCTGCCGCCAGGCATGGGGGAACTGAGATACTCTTTCCCCCGAGGCCTTTACAATTTTATGCATGGTATGTCTGTATGTATGTTTTGTTTTATAATAAGGGTTTTTAACTGTTTTAATATTGGATTGTTATATGCTGTTTTTGTTACTGTTGTTAGCCGCCCCGAGTCTATGGAGAGGGGCAGCATACAAATCCAATAAATAAATAAATATAAATAAATAAATAAATAAATAAATATAAATAAATAAATAAATAAATAAATAAATAAATATTAGAATTCACTGTCTCCTGGCAATTGGCCAAAATCACCCAGCCAACTTTAATGGCTAAATCAAGATTAGAACTCAGCATCTTCTGCTTTCAAGGCCAGCATCTTAACCACTACACCAAGATCTATTATTGTGTTTTTCTACGGGGCGAAACTCATAGTCATTGGGAAAATAAATACAGTTGGCTTTGCATACTATGCTAAGCCAACATGTTATATGTTTAATTGTGATTTCGTAAATTGTCCTCCCCCACAGACAATCTGACCGATGTAACAAGCCATGGTTTATAGGAATTGGAGGTTTTGGTATATACACTGCTCAAAAAAATAAAAGGAACACTTAAACAACACAATGTAACTCCAAGTAAGTCAAACTTCTGTCCACTTAGGAAGCAACACTGATTGGCAATAAATTTCACGTTGTCAGCACATTCAACTTTGTGCAGAGACCTCACCTACAAAAAGATATTGACAAAATTGAACGGGTCCAAAGACGGGCTACAAGAATGGTGGAAGGTCTTAAGCATAAAACGTATCAGGAAAGACTTCATGAACTCAATCTGTATAGTCTGGAGGACAGAAGGAAAAGGGGGGACATGATCGAAACATTTAAATATATTAAAGGGTTAAATAAGGTCCAGGAGGGAAGTGTTTTTAAAAGGAAAGTGAACACAAGAACAAGGGGACACAATCTGAAGTTAGTTGGGGGAAAGCTCAAAAGCAACATGAGAAAATATTATTTTACTGAAAGAGTAGTAGATCCTTGGAACAAACTTTCAGCAGACGTGGTAGATAAATCCACAGTAACTGAATTTAAACATGCCTGGGATAAACATATATCCATCCTAAGATAAAATACAAAAAATAGTATAAGGGCAGACTAGATGGACCAGGAGGTCTTTTTCTGCCGTCAGACTTCTATGTTTCTATGTTTCTAAAGCATTCAATGAGAATATTTCATTCATTCAGATCTAGGGTGTATTATTTGAGTGTTCCCTTTATTTATTTATTCATTCATTCATTCATTCATTCATTCATTCATTCATTCATTCATTCATTCATTTATTTAGAGCAGTATATTTATGTCTTCACAAACTCCCAACTACAGTGCTGATTTACAAAGAAACCCACTCCGTGAGCTGTCCAAGGTCCTGCAGAAATACCTTCCGAGAACTTGATATCTGATTTCTGGATCTGCTCAGGAGGAAAAATATCAACTATCTCCCACTTCTACTTGGCCCCACTCCCCCTGAACCAGCCATGGTTAAGGCTTATTCTGCATTTTTCATATGGGTCAAATTCTGAGTAGGATATTTTGGCTTTCCTCAAGTAAGATATCTGATCAATTGTAATCTGAAATGATTTTGTTATGGCTGAAACCGTTGATGCTTCGTAAATGTTTTGTACGCTGGTGTTTGAAATAGAGTAATTGCTTTGCATATAATTAATAGCAGCTTCTGGTAACTGTTCAGTCCTAAAAATTCAATAAATGAAGCTTCGTGTAACTAAAATAACAGGAGAACTGCAGGGGGAGAAAATGCAGTGTGTTTATCACAAACTGGTCATTCAATTCCCTTTCCTGGTTATCCTCCCCTACACACACACACACACAAACACACACACACACATGATTATGTTTGTTCAATGTTTTTGAAGAGGACGTTGACATCTTTGGCCAGGGATGTCAAGACGAATAGGATAGGATAATAATAATAATAATAATAATAATAATAATAATAATAATAATAATAATGATAATTTATTAGATTTCTATGCTGCCCCACTCCAAAGAGGGTAGAATGGAATGGAATGGAATAGAATAGAATGGAATAGAATAGAATAGAATTCTTTATTGGCCAAGTGTATAGGACACACAAGGAATTTGTCTTTGGTGCACAGGGTCTCAGTGTAGATAAAAGGAAAAGATACAGGTGCCCGAAAAACTGCCCTAAATGAGCTGCCGTAAAAGGACACAGCATGCCCCTCCACCAGACGGGCTACCCTTCCCTAAACACCCCATACACACATAAACACACACACACAGGCTTTATAATGCCTTAGTGAGGCCACACTTGGAATACTGCATTCAGTTTTGGTCGCCATAATGCAAAAAGTGCAGAGAAGAGCAACAAAGGTGACTAGAGGCTAAAACATATGAAGAACCTCTGGGACCGCCTTCTGCCACACGAATCCCAGCGACAGGTTAGGTCCCACAGACTTGGCCTTCTCCGGATCCCATCGACTAAACAATGTCGTTTGGCGGGACCAAGAGGAAGAGCCTTCTCTGTGGCGGCTCCGACCCTCTGGAATCAGCTCCCCCCAGAGATTAGAACCGCCCCCACCCTCCTTGCCTTTCATAAACTCCTTAAAACCCACTGTTGTCAGGTGTGGGGGAACTGAAACATCTCCCCCTGCCTATGTAGTTCTTTGTGTATGATATGACTGTATGTATGTTTTTTTAATATATATATATTGGGGTTTCTTGTTTTTTAGACTTTTAAAATGTATTATTGTTATTTTAGATTCTAAATATTAGATTTGTCATTATATATTGTTTTTATCATTGCTGTATGCCGCCCCGAGTCTATGGAGAGGGGCGGCATACAAATCTAATTAATAATAATAATAATAATAATAATAATAATAATAAAAACACACACACCAGCATTCTAGGACAACCGAGCATGCTGTCCTCAAAATTGTTTCATGCCTACCTGGAATTAATCTGTGACTTTCTCGCCACTTCTCTCGGGTAGCCCAAGATAGTAAGTTGTGATAAAACAGGCAGCTCATTGTGCTTCCAAATGTTCTCTATTTGGGCATGTAATGAAACAACGTACCGGGGACTGCCTCTGCGCAACTAAAACATCTAATATTCTATTATGCAACCGTTGTTACAAATATAATTTAGGCCATAATAGATAAGAAAAGAGAGTATGAAATTGTAGAGCAAAAAGGCTCTTTTGTACTGCGGGGATGTTCGTGCATGCTTTCGAAAAGAACAAGCAACAATGAAACTCTGTTTTAAAATTCACTACCCTGTAATAAATTTAAAGCTGTAAATGTTGACACATACCACCTATTTTTCTGGTTCTGCGGGTGAAATAACTGGCTTGATAACAAGTTAGTTATAAAAGCCATAGATGTGTTAAGGGAGATTTGTTATGTGTTTTGATGAAGGCCAAGATACTTACAAGCAGTCTACTACCTGCCCATTAAAGGTAGGCAATCTGGTAATGGATATAGCAGATAAAAATTCAGTCAAATTCAATTTTCCCTTGCAGATGAACTGAAAAAAAAAAGACATTACTGTAATCATACAGAGAAGCTAAGAATATCTTTGTAAAGCAGAGTAGCTTACAGCTCGGGTTAGTGGATGGCTGTAATTGAAAAACCAAACCAAATATGAGCAGGCATCGATCCATGTAATTTAAATAAAGCCATAAAACACGATCTGGTGTCTGGTGTGTCTTTGTATGCAGACATGTGTGCACAGACACACAACCCCGGGCTCTGAATTGGAAATATTTTGTCCTCTTGCTGACAGATGTTAAGAGAACTGAAGGAAATCAATACGAGCCACTTAAGCTGAGAGCTTTTCCAATGGGAAAGCATAGTGAGCCTATAGACTTTGCAATATTATTCTCAATATTTAGGACCCCGAGATTCTTGGGAACAGGAGTGAATCTGGCAGAACCAGAGGGGGGTTCCTCCAAGTTCGGACCGGTTCTATGGAACCGGTAGTAACTTGGCGGTCTGGATCACTGGAACTGGCAGTGATGCAGGCCTGCCGTGCCCGCAAACTGGGTCTCTCACAGGTGGGTTCTCACTTACCAGAGTGGGCCAGATTCTTTTCTATAAGCACACAACAACATTCCTGCTGTTGCATTGAGGAATGCTGGCAATTCCCCCAGGTTTTATGAGATCAAAGCATGGTCCAAAATAATGACACAAGATGGTGATGAGATTTGGCAGTCTCTTTCTGCCTTACATCTTCTCTCTACCTAAGAGGGGGCTTGGGCATGAAACAGATCTTTATTTTATTTTAATAATCTGTTTTATACATACAGGGAAATGTAGCCAATCAGCCAAGAAGCACTTAGGTGTTTGCTTGGAGTCTTGAGATGGCAGCAGAATTTCAGAGAAGAGATATATTTCATGAAGCTTGGCAGAATTGCAATAATTACTAAGGTAAGTGCTCTACGGTTTGGCACTCCAGGGAACTTCAAGGCCCCTGTCTAGTTTAATAGAAGGCCTGCTTAGAAATTATACCTCCGCCAAACTCTTTCGAAATGGCGTCGCCTTGCAAAACATCATGGCCGTTGAGTCTTCCTCAAAATTCTCCAACGTATGTTGGTCTTTAGCACCTTCGGTGAGATCACAATCATTGCAAATCGACTGGTGCATTTAATATCTTTGCATTTCATGTCTCGCCACTTGATATATCTCACTCTCCTCCTTGTAACTTCATCTCAAAAAAATAAAGTTATTGCATTTATTGTATATTAAGTACAAATGGATCTGTACGTTTTGACTGTTGTCAATTCCCCATGTTTCCAGTCTTTAGTTTAATAATTAATAATTTAATAATAATAATAATAATAATAATAATAATAATAATAATAATAATAATTTATTGGATTTGTATGCCGCCCCTCTCCGCAGACTCGGGGCGGCTAACAACAATAATAAACACAACATGTACAATCCAATAATAAAAAACAACTACAAACCCCAAACATACCATGCATAACTTGTAATGACCTAGGGGGAAGAGCTATCTCAACTCCCCCATGCCTGGCAGTATAAATGAGTCTTGAGTAGTTTACAAAAGACAGGGAGGGTGGGGGCAGTTCTAATCTCCGGGGGGAGTTGGTTCCAGAGGGCCGGGGCCGCCACAGAGAAGGCTCTTCCCCTGGGGCCTGCCAAACGACATTGTTTAGTCGACGGGACCTGGAGAAGGCCAACTCTGTGGGACCTTATCGTTCGCTGGGATTCGTGCGGTAGCAGGTGGTTCCGGAGGTAATCTGGTCCATTGCCATGTAGGGCTTTAAAGGTCATGACCAACACTTTGAATTGTGACCGGAAACTGATTGGCAGCCAATGCAAGCCACGGAGTGTTGAAGAAATGTGGGCAAATCTTGGAAGCCCCATGATGGCTCTTGCGGCTGCATTCTGCACGATCTGAAGTTTCCGAACACTTTTCAGAGGTAGCCCCATGTAGAGAGCGTTGCAGTAATTGAACCTCGAGGTGATGAGGGCATGAGTGACTTTGAGCAATGACTCCCTGTCCAAATAGGGCCGCAACTGGTGCACCAGGCGAACCTGGGCAAATGCCTCCTCGCCACAGCCGAAAGATGATGATCCAATGTCAGCTGTGGATCGAGGACGCCCAAGTTGCGAACCCTCTCTGAGGGGGTCAATAGTTCCCCCCCCAGGGTAATGAATGGAATTGTCCTTGGGAGGCAAGACCCACAGCCACTCCGTCTTGTCTGGGTTGAGCTTGTGTTAGTTTTCTGTGGTTTTTGCATTCACCTGATTTTTTACAAAAATATTTACAAGGTGATTCTTACTTGTGTTTTAGCAGATTTCTGCTGAAATGTCTACATTTGATAGGCAGATTTACTACAGATAGTCCTCAACTTATAGCCATTTGTTTAGCGACTGCTCGAAGTTGCAATGGAAGTCAAGAATTTGACTTACAATCTGTCATTTATGATGGTTGTGACAGCCCCATATTAACCACGGTTGCAGCATCCTGGGGTTCTTTGATCGTCATCTGCAACCTTCACAACTATCTTTTGACAAGCAAAGTTGAAGAGGAAAGCCGGATTCATTTAACGACTGTTTGATTTACTTAAGTGCAGTGATTCGCTTAACAACTATGGCAAAAATGTCATAAAATCATGGGTGCCTCACTTAACAATGGCTTTGCTAAGCCACAGAAATTCTGGTGCCAAGTGTGGCTGTAAGTCTATCTGTATACGTAGGTGGTTTTGCTCATTGTTTCAGTTCTGCCGGCGTGTTTCAACCACCCATAATTACAGGGTAATTAGTCCAGAAAGACACACACCACACGATAGAAGGAAAACCCCAAAGTCTTCATCAACAGAAAAACAGAAACAGCTCCCTTTTTAAATGTCAAAGGGATTTTCTGCTGCACACAAGGCACAGGTTAAATGCAAACCAAATTCTCACCCAATAACTGGGAAATTGAGTCCAATTGTAAAGTCCAGAAAGTCCACACACAATCTTGAAGAGCAAAAACCACAAGATCATATGCTGCAATATCCTACCAGTCAATGACTACTTCAGCTTCAACCGCAACAACACAAGAGCACGCAACAGATTCAAACTTAATACGAACCACTCCAAACTTGACTGTAAAAAATATGATTTCAACAATCGAGTTATCGAAGCATGGAACTCATTGCCGGACTCAATTGTGACAACCCCTAACCCCCAACATTTCTCCCTTAGACTCTCCACGATTGACCTCTCCAGGTTCCTAAGAGGCCAGTAAGGGGCGTACATAAGTGCACTGGTGTGCCTTTCGTCCCCTGTCCAATTGTCTTTCCTTTCTCTCACTTATCATATATATTTTCTTTCTTTCATATATCCTCTCCTCTAAGTTCACTTTACCCTTATATATATTACTACATGTCTATTTTTCTTCCTATGTATTTGTGTATTGGACAAATGAATAAATAAATAAATAAAATAAATAAATAAACTATGAATCAGATAAACTGCCATGAGGCTAAAACAGCAGGCTGCTCTTTTATCTGTAGCACTAATTACAGCAGCCCCACCCAACCACAGGGGGCCTCACTTATCTCCTGTAATAATCCTTCAGTTGTTCTCTCCTATGCATCACTCTGGATGTGTCATAAATTCTTGTTCAGAATCCAGGGATGATAAGGATGATTGATTTCCTCCTGGGCTGTCTGCCAAACTCCCCTCTTCCAAATCACCCCCGCCTTCTTCTTCTTCCGAGGAAACTTCACTACCTGACTCTGTCGGCAATAAAACAGGCCTATGACACGTTGATGTTTCCCCTGCATCCACCTCCACATTCCTTGGGGCAGGAGCTGGGCCAGAGCCAACCACAACAGTTTCCAAGCAGTAACCTGCGTTTCTGTTGATTATTTTTTATTCATTCCTGTATTTCTCTTGCATATTCTGCTACTATTAATATTGGCCCATGGTATTTTTTTTTTCTCCTTCTCTGTTGGTATAAATAAAAAGAGTTGCATACAAATTGGAAATGTGACTTTCAAAGGTAAACTGAGTTTCAGTTTCTACTGGTTCGAATGTATGAGATTAGGACAATTTCATTAAAATGTAAATTCAATCACTCTTTATTCTTACTGTGAATGGGTGCAATTGCACCAGCTGCTTTCGTCTGATCGCTAGTACATATATATATATATAATCTCTCTGTAGTATGGGGATTGCATGAATGACATGACCTATCGGGGCTTAAAAATTTGATTTGGTTGTCCTGGTACAGCTCCGGCCCTGAAATTCCCTGCAAAACTATGGACGAACGTCTCCTTGTACAACGTATTTCACAGACATTAAAGTTGTATCCTGGTGTATATCAAGTCGTCCTGGGCTTTAGAATTTCTCACTGCATTATTAAAAATGTTGGGAAAGTTAAGAGCTCACCGCAAGAAAGGAAAGGAAGTAATTGGGATATATTGAAATGGATATTACTTTTTAGAGATAAACTGGGAACTTCAATTTCTAATCTCATTTTGTTAATATCTGAATTTAGTATCCTGCCCGGTGACTGTAAACTGCAGCAAATTAGAATTTGATTCTACTGGGTCTCCATAATGGTTTTTAGGGTTGTGTTTTGATTCTTTCTTTCTTTTTTTTGTTCAGTGATACCTTGCCTTACAAACTTAATTGGTTCCGGGACGAGGTTCTTAAGGTGAAAAGTTTGTAAGACGAAACAATGTTTCCCATAGGAATCAATGGAAAAATCAATTAATGCGTGCAAGCCCAAAATTCACCCCTTTTGCCTCGAAACCCCACCTCTGGACCTCTGTGTTTTTACAATGCTGCGATTTCACTGAGGTTCCCCTCGCTGGGAAACCCCACCTCCGGACTTCTGTTGCTTGCGAAGCACCCGTTTTTGCACTGCTGGGATTCCCTGCTGGGATTCCCCTGCAGCATCACAAAAACACGGAAGTCCGGAGGTGGGGTTTCCCATGGAGGGGAGCCTCAGGGGAATCCCAGCAGCGCAAAAATGGGTGCTTCACTGGCAACAGAAGTCCGGAGGCAGGGCATCCCAGCGGCGGCGGTGGGTTTGTAAGGTGAAAATAGTTTGTAAGAAGAGGCAAAGAAAATCTTAAATCCTGGGTTTGTATCTCGAAAAGTTTGTATGACGAGGCGTTTGTAAGATGAGGTATCACTGTACTTAAAAAAATCAACTTGATATAAAAATTACTGCCAACCTTTCTCAATTCACAAATTTGAATTTGTTGCCTATTTTGTCCTAAATTGGAGGGGGGAAAAAAACCTCACAGATTTGTCTAGAGTTCATTTGAATATTTGTAAGATTGGGGAAAAGGAATCCTCAGTCTGAGTATTGTATTGGCAGTTCTGTGTTAGCAAATACTTCAAAAGAAAAGGATTTAGGGGTAATGATTTCTGACAGTCTCAAAATGGGTGAACAGTGCAGTCAGGCGATAGGGAAAGCAAGTAGGATGCTTGGCTGCATAGCTAGAGGTATAACAAGCAGGAAGAGGGAGATTATGATCCCACTATATAGAGCGCTGGTGAGACCCCATTTGGAATACTGTGTTCAGTTCTGGAGACCTCACCTACAAAAAGATATTGACAAAATTGAACGGGTCCAAAGACGGGCTACAAGAATGGTGGAAGGTCTTAAGCATAAAACGTATCAGGAAAGACTTCATGAACTCAATCCGTATAGTCTGGAGGACAGAAGGAAAATGGGGGACATGATCAAAACATTTAAATATATTAAAGGGTTAAATAAGGTTCAGGAGGGAAGTGTTTTTAATAGGAAAGTGAACACAAGAACAAGGGGACACAATCTGAAGTTAGTTGGGGGAAAGATCAAAAGCAGCATGAGAAAATATTATTTTACTGAAAGAGTAGTAGATCCTTGGAACAAACTTCCAGCAGACGTGGTAGATAAATCCACAGTAACTGAATTTAAACATGCCTGGGATAAACATATATCCATCCTAAGATAAAATACAGAAAATAGTATAAGGGCAGACTAGATGGACCATGAGGTCTTTTTCTGCCGTCAGACTTCTATGTTTCTATGTTTCTAAACACAATTATGTGAATTTAACTCTCAGATTTGTTTTATATTTCAGAAGGTTGCCCTCTTTATATTTTTTCATTGATAGCCTATTAAATAATTTTAGCTGACGGAGGCATCCCTCAAGATCTTGACTTGCCTAAATTACAATTACCTATTAGGCAAAAAGGATTTAATTTAATTAGTCACCGGTTGCTACTTTAAGATTCTGTTCCTCTCTGGATTTAACTTGAAAGTTATTATTTAGCCCCAGTGAAATCTGGGCAAGCATTGGAATTTTTCTTGGGGGATCTGCTTTAAAAAAAAGCTTTAATATTGATAGAAGAGAATATTCCTAGCTCAGGGTTGAACTGTGGGGCTCTAGATGTTTCACTACTAAACCCCACTAGTGCTGATGATGTTACCTAGTTTGGTAATGAAATGTCTGCAAGAAAATAATCAAGGGTCTCACAGCTTTAATACTGGGTGATGTATTTGGCAAATATTGGCTCCCGGATCTGTGCTTCAGTCTGTTACAGTTTCTCAATCTGAACTTCTTAGACAACGAGGGGCGACAAATAAGGCAATGCAAAAATGGGAAATATCCCACGCTCTTTGTGTTGATTACGTAATAGATCGGGGTGTCAAACTCGATTTCGTTGAGAGCTGCATCAGGGTTATGTTTGACTTTGGGAGGTTGGGTGGGTGTGGCTGGGGTGGGTGTAGCAAGCTTGATTTAACTCGTGTTTAACCTTCCTTCTTTCCTTCCTTCCTTCCTTCCTCCTTCCTAAGTTCCTTCTTTCCTTCCTTCCTTCCTCCCCTCCTTCCTTCCTTCCCTTCCTCCCTTCCTCTTCCTTCTCTTCTTCCTTCCTTCCCTCCCTCCCTCCTTCCTTCCCTCCCTCCCTCTTTTCTTCCTTCCTTCTTTCCTTTCTTCCCTCCCTCCCTCCTTCCTTCCTTCCCTCCCACCTTCCCTTCCTCCCTCCTTCCTTCACTACCTCTTTCCTTCCTTCCTTCCTTTTTTCCTTCCTTCCTTCCCTCTTTCCTTCCTTTCCTCCCTCCTTCCTTCCTTCTTTCCTCCCCTTCCTTCTTTTCCTTCCCTCTTCATTCTCCTTCCTTCTTCCTTCCTCCCTTTCCTCCTTTTTCCTTTTTTGCTCTCTTTCAATTTTTCCTTTTTTTCCCTTTGCCTCTCCTCTTTCCCTTTCTTCTTTCCTGTCTCTTCTTGGATGCTGAAATACAAAATAATAATAATAATAACAGGAGCAGCAACAGCAGTAGCAGTAACAAGGGATGTTTGAGGTCTTCTATCCCAACCCCCTGCTTAGGCAGGAGACCCTACACTACTTCAGACAGATGGTTATTCAGCATCTTCTTAAAAAACTTCTAGTGTTGGAGTATTCACAACTTCTGGAGGCAAGCAGTTCCACTGGCTAATTGTTCTAACTGCCAGGAAATTTCTCCTTAGTTCTTAGTTACTTCTCTCCTTGTTTAGTTTCCACCCATTGCTTCTTATTCTACCCTCGGGTGCTTTGGAGAATAGCTTGGCAACCCCTGAGATACCGGAACACTGCTATCACGTCTCCCCTGGTCCTTCTTTTCATTAAACTAGCCCTGCCCAGTTCCTGCAACCGTTCTTCATATGTTTTAGCCTCTAGTCCCTCAATCATCTTTGTTGCTCTTTTCTGCACTCTTTCTTGAGAAATCTCAACATCCTTTTTACATCGTGGCGACCGAAACTGAACCCAGTATTGCACGTATGGCCTTACCAAGGCATTATAAAAGAGCAACATTTTCTCCTTTTGTTTTGCTTTGCTTTTAGTGTGTTTTGCTAGCCAAGAGGTCAATGATCCTTCACTGACAAAGGGCAGCCCCCACTGGACCTAAGAACCCCGTGTGCTGGATGTGGCTTGGGAGCCTTGAGTTTGACACCCTGTTATAGATAATTGTGTGTCTGAGATGCCTGTGAAAAAAACCACAATAATGTAATGGAGCATGTTATGCATTCAAACATAGCGTTTTCCAAACATCTTTTCTCCTTGTCATGCCAAAAGCCTTGAGCAAAATTATGTAGGTTTATTATCGCTCCTGCCATATTTTGTGGGTCTTAGATGTTAAATCAGGAAGCTAATGAACATTTGTTTCCTCTGAGCTGGCAGAGAGTTGGGTTCCTCTCCTTCAAAGCGTGACTCGATAAAATATTAATTCCCTGCTCATAAATGGTTAAAGATGTTAAATGGAGGCAGGGTCAGCCTGCCTTTTCCCATTGCCTAAACTGTGCCAGATGAAGCTGTAGACTAAATATTATGCTTGAAATGCTTGGTGTGATGGAGGGGAATTGGCAGAGTTGAAGGACGATCTGCCCAAGCGCAGCTCCGCGGTGCATTTATTCCATTTCCCAAATTATCTCCCTTTGACCCCCACTAAGTATGTTGAGACTCTAAAAAAGGTGCAGAGAAGAGCGACAAAGATGATTAGGGGACTAGAGGCTAAAACATATGAAGAACGGTTGCAAGAACTGGGCATTGCTGGTTTAATGAAAAGAAGGACCAGGGGAAACATGATAGCAGTGTTCCAGGATCTCAGGGGCTGCCACAAAGAAGAAGGAGTCAACCGATTCTCCAAAGCACCTGAGGGCAGAGCAAGAAGCAATGGGTGGAAACTAAACAAGGAGAGAAGCAGCTTAGCACTAAGGAGAAATTTCCTGACAGAACAATTAATCAGTGGAACAGCTTGCCTCAAGAAGTTGTGAATGCCCCAACACTGGAAGTTTTAAGAAGATGTTGTATAACCATCTGTCTGAAGTAGTGTGGGGTTTCCTGCCTAAGCAGGGGGTTGGACTAGAAGACCTCCAAGGTCCCTTCCAACTTTGTTGTTGTTATTGTTGTTGTTGTTGTTATTGTTGTTATTGTTGTTATTATTATTATTATTATTATTATTATTATTATTATTATGTCAATACAACACAGCAAACGAGATCACTATGCTGGATTTCGTATTTCATCACCAGTCGGGTGCTTCCCAAGCACCTAGGACTGCGTGATGTAGCTGCGAATTATGTTTGCCGATCCCAGTAAAGCGGCCTTTTGCAATTGACAGATGGAGATTTTGTCAATTCCGATGGTTTTCAAATGTCCGCTGAGATCCTTTGGTACTGCGAGTGCCAAGGACCACTGGGACCACTTTCACGGGCTTATGCCAGAGTCGTTGCAGTTCGATTTTTAGATCTTCGTATTTCACTAATTTCTCTAGCTGCTTCTCCTCAATTCTGCTGTCCCCTGGGATTGCAATGTCGATGATCCATATTTTCTTTTTCTCCACAATCAGACTGTCTGGTGTGTTATGCTTCAGAATTCGGTCAGTCTGAAGTCGGAAGTCCCACAGTAGTTTTGCTTGCTCATTTTCGACCACTTTTTCGGGCTTATGATCCCACCAGTTCTTTGCCACAGGTAAATGGTAGTTCCAGCACAAGTTCCAGTGGATCATCTGTGCCACAGCATCATGTCTATGCTTGTAGTCAGTCTGTGCGATCTTTTTGCAGCAGCTGAGTATATGATCGATTGTTTCATCTGTTTCTTTACAGAGTCTGCACTTTGGATTGTCTGTTGATTTTTCAATTCTGGCTTTGACAGCATTTGTTCTAATGGCCTGTTCTTGTGCCGCCAGTATTAGTCCTTCTGTCTCCTTTTTGAGTGTTCCACTTGTAAGCCATGACCAGGTCTTTTCTTTATCCATTTTGCCTTCAATCTTCTCCAAGAACTGGCCATGCAATGCTTTGTTCTGCCAACTGTCCATACAGCATTGAGTTACAGTTTTTCTGTACTGGTCCTTAATTTGCTTCACCTTGAGAAGCTCCCCTTCACATAGTCAGCTAGTGCATGCTTCTCTTCTTCCACTGTCTGCTTCACTTGCAAAAGTCCTCTGCCGCCTATTTTCCTTGGTAAATACAGCCTGTCAAAGTCACTGCGGGGGTGTAGTGCATGATGGATCATCATTAATTTTCTGGTTTTCCTGTTCAGGTTGTCCAGCTCTGCTTGAGTCCAGTTCACTATGCCAGCTGTGTATCTAATGAGAGATATGGCCCAAGTACTTATAGCCTTGATAGTGTTGCCACCATTCAGTTTGCTCTTCAAAATTTTTCTGGTCCTCTGGATGTACTCTTTGCTGATCACAGTTTTCACATTATTATTATTATTATTATTATTATTATTATTATTATTATTAATACGATTTTGCTTTGGCAACGTGAATGATGTGATGTAGTAATAACATTCCACCCCCCAACCTTTTAACCTTCATGTTAAATTATCTTAAAAGTCACGTTTTGCTTTGGAGCCTCTCTGTGTATATCTGTGTAACCGTGTGTGTGTGTTTATCAGAAAACTACTTGGTTGGAATATCCAATTTTCAGGGTGCCATTATTTAAATCATTGACAAGTTTACAAGGAGGAGGGGGGGAAGACAAAAGAAGAAAAATGGCTTATTAGGAGTGTCTCTTCTTGCACCTATAAAAACTGCAAATGGAATGGATGTAATAGCACAGGCACCAGGCAAATGCTGTAAAAGATCATCAATTACCTTGGCTAACCAAACCACTTTGATCAGGAAAAATGATTGCTTGCTGCTTCGTACCTGTAGCGCTCTGCAGTTATCGCTCTCAAGCTTAAGTGATCTTCTTTAAAACAAGATATGGATTATACCAGCTGCCGCCATCCAGCCGTTCCTAAAATGGAATTTCTTCTATGGCCTTTGTCTTACCCAATGGTGGCAATTGCAACACTGTGAAGAAGGCGAATTGGGGAAGGGTGTATATAGCCATGCTACCAAACGGAGAAGGGAGCATGGTGGCTCAGAGGTTAAAGACGCCGAGCTTGAAGCTGACAGGCCAGGTTCGAGACCCGAGCACTGCGCGATGGGATGAGCTCCCATTCCTTGCCCCAGCTCCTGCCCACCTAGTAGGTTGAAAGTCTGCAAATGCGAGTAGGTAAATAGGTACCCTGTTTCCCCGAAAATAAGACAGCGTCTTATATTAATTTTTGCTCCCAAAGATGTGCTACGTCTTATTTTCAGAGGATGTCTTATTTTTCCCAACTTCTGGTTGTTCTGTCGGGCTCTCTGGTAGAATCCTCCCGAAAATTCACAGGTACAAATTTCAGACACACACATGTTTGAAAATTCAAAACAATGTTCTTTATAACGGAAATTCACTTAACCTAAGCCCTCTTTTGGTATAGCAAAGAGCACTCGTCTCCAAACAAACTGGTAATTTGTACAAGTCCCTTATCAGTTCTGTGATACTTAGCTTGCAGCTGTGAGCCAATTCACAGTCCTTCTTCTTTCACAAAGTGAAACACACTTGGCTCTGGTTTAGTTTCAAAGTGGGGGAAAAGCAACACACCAAGGTTGAAGTCAGCAAAGCAGGCACGAAACACAACGATCAGATAATCCTCCACAACGGCCAAACCCACACGCTGCTCTTTATAGCAGCCTCACTAATGACCACAGCTCCACCCAACCACAGGTGGCCTCATTTTCTTTGATAATAATCTCTCGGTTGTTGCTGCCTATGCATCGCTCTCCGCATGCGTGATTGTATCACTAACTCTTGTTCCGAATCCAAGGAGGAGTGAGATAATTGATCTCCTTCTCAGCTGTCTGCCACACTCTCCTCCTCCCTGTCACTCATGTCTTCTTGGTCAGAGGAGCCTTCATCAGCAGATTCCACCGGGGGCAAAACAGACCTGCAGCATGTGGATGTCTCCCCCACATCCACAGTCCTTGGGGCAGGAGCTGGGCCAGAGCTAACCACAACACTGATGGGCCCAGTAGTCTCGTGTTTCACCCTCCCCAGGCTCCAAAGGCTTCCTTGGAGCTAGTGCAGGGTAGAAATGCCCTCCTCCATCCCCCTGGGGGCTCGCCATCACTTGCTTATAGGAACGGTACTCCATTGAACCATCCTCTTGTCCTGTGTTTGGTTACGGCTGGCGGAAGAAGAGATTTTGATTAAGATCATCACCATGGAATAATTTTCTTAGAGAGATGTTGAACTTTAGGTCTACAGTGATCCCTCGAGTTTCGCGATCTCGATCTTCGCGAAACGCTATATCGCGATTTTTTTAAAAAAATTAATTAAAAAAAAAAACCACTTCCGGGTTTGGCTTCGGGAGTCAGCTGGGAAGCGGCGCGGCTGTTTTAAAAGGTCGCAGCTGGCCTGGGGGGCTTCCCAGCACCCCCACGAACCCCCAACCTGGGTCTTCCCGGCCGCCCACGCAAAGGGGAAACCCCGGCTCCTCGCTGATGCCCGCCGCTCGCCCGCCCGCCAGCAAGATGGGGAAGACCCAGGGAAGGTTCCTTCGGCCGCCCAGCAGCTGATCTGCTCGGTAGCGCAGCAGCGAGGAGCTGAATCGGGGTTTCCCCTTTGCGTGGGCGGCGGGGAACGCAAACTCCACCATCTACGCATGCGCGGCCATAGAAAAAAAGGGCGCGCATGCGCAGATGGTGTTTTTACTTCCGCACCATTATATTGCGAAAAATCGAGTATCGCGAGGGGTCTTGGAACGTAACCCTCGCGATACTCGAGGGATCACTGTATTACACTTTGCAAGACCGATAGCATTTTCACACCCCCAGAAATGCCACCTCCGTGAAAGATCCTGGCCTGGATCCCTTCCAATAAGTGAGTAATGCCACTGTTCTACTTTGAAAAAAAGAAGCTTTTGATCCCTGCAATAACACTGGTTTGAATGATTTTCTGTGAAGGTCTTCATAGTTCATCACCAACCTGCTGAGAAAGCTTCTTTCCCTCCGAGCCTCGCTCTTCCATTGGTAACAAAGTAAAGATGGAAAATGATTTGCTTTCGATTGGATTTATCGACAGCCTTTTGTGCACAAAAGCCAATAGTCATTTCAGGGTAGAAAATAAGAAGCTGATTTCGGATCAATACGTCTGTCCATAAATGAATTATTCCATAATGACAACACACCGTCTTAGAAATGGGATAATTAATTTGCAATGCCCTGTTACTCGCCGCAAATGCCGAATTCCTTCGTGTAATACAAGCACCGGTACGAGATTCACATGGTTACTTTTTTTCTAGGGGAATATCATTCACCCCCCCTCTGCTGTTTTATTTTAGAAACTGTCTTTGTAAGGCATGAAATCAAAATCTTTGTTTGAGTGAGCAATATCGGTTGAAGACTAACAGGTTTAGCAAGTAATCCTTGGACTTGTGCAAAGCATTCTAATGAATATCCCTTTGCATAAAGAAATCTA
Organism: Erythrolamprus reginae; assembly: GCF_031021105.1. Classification (NCBI taxonomy): domain Eukaryota; kingdom Metazoa; phylum Chordata; class Lepidosauria; order Squamata; family Dipsadidae; genus Erythrolamprus; species Erythrolamprus reginae. The sequence continues at coordinate 8,906,740 of NC_091959.1, read as the reverse complement.
TAGGCGTACTTATCTAAGATACTTTTTCCCAGGAATGAACAAAATAAATAAATGCAGTTTAATAATAATAATTATAACCCTCGCAGTGGTGGGATTCAATTTTTTTTACTACTGGTTCTGTAAGTGTGGTAGGGAAAGGATTCTGCAAAATCTCCATTTCCTCCCTACTTCAAGATAAGTATGGGTGAGATCATCCAAGGGCATGGGGTGAGGTATCATCAATATGCAGATGATACCCAGCTCTACATCTCCACCCCTTGTCCAGTCAACGAAGCAGTGGAAGTGATGTGCCGGTGCCTGGAGGCTGCTGGGGTCTGGATGGGTGTCAACAGACTCAAACTCAACCCTGATAAGACGGAGTGGCTGTGGGTTTTGCCTCCCAAGGGCAATTCTATCTGTCCGTCCACCACCCTGGGGGGGGAGTCATTGACCCCCTCAGAGAGGGTTTGCAACTTGGACGTCCTCCTCGATCCACAGCTCACATTAGAGAAATATATTTAAGCTGTGGCGAGGGGGGCGTTTGCCCAGGTTCGCCTGGTGCACCAGTTGTGGCCCTATTTGGACCAGGAGTCACTGCTCACAGTCACTCATGCCCTCATCACCTCGAGGCTCGACTATTGTAATGCTCTCTACATGGGGCTACCTATGAAAAGTGTTCGGAAACTTCAGATCGTGCAGAATGCAGCTGCGAGAGCATTCATGGGCTTCCCCAAAATGCCCATGTTACACCAACACTCCATAGTCTGCATTGGTTGCCGATCAGTTTCCGGTCACAATTCAAAGTGTTGGTTATGACCTATAAAGCCCTCCATGGCACCGGACCAGATTATCTCAGGGACCGCCTTTTGCTGCACGAATCTCAGCGACCAGTTAGGTCCCACAGTGGGCCTTCTCCAGGTCCCGTCAACTAAACAATGTTGTTTGGCGGGACCCAGGGGAAGAGCCTTCTCTGTGGCAGCCCCGGCCCTTTGGAACCAACTCCCCCCAGAGATTAGAATACCACTTAGACTGTCTACTATCGACCTCAGCCCATTCCTAAGAAGTCTGTAAGGGGCGTGCATCAACGAGCCTAGCATCTCTGTCCTAATATCCCTTTTTATTCATATCCATTTCATATTCTGTGGAGAGGGGCGGCATACAAATCTAAATAATAAATAAATAAATAAATAAATAAAAATAACCATGTTTATACCTATATCTGTTATCTAATATGTGCTTGACAAAATAAATAAATAAAAATAAAATAATAAATAAATAAATTGTGTGGCACTTGGGTCTTGAACCCCGACTGTCAGCTTTCTAGTTGTCAAGCGAACTGCTGTGGATCCCGAAGCACAAAACTGAGCTTCCAAATAAACCATTTGCTTTGTAGGGATGACCTAAAGCTACGCGGTAAGTCAAAAGAGCCATTCAACCCTCCGTTGTATACCATCCACGTATGTAGTGAAAACACAAGAATGGAATTTGACTTGGACCAATGTGCTTGTTTGGTAATTAAAGGAGGTGAGATTGTAGAAGATGGTTCTACAGCTAATGAATGGACATGTCATTAGACACCTGGTACCTGTTGTGGTTAGCTCTGGCCCAGCTCCTGCCCCAAGGACTGTGGATGTGGGGGAGACATCCATATGCTGCAGGCCTGTTTTGCCCCCTCCCTGTGGAATCTGCTGATGAAGGCTCCTCTGACCAAGAAGACATGAGTGACAGGGAGGAGGAGAGTGTGGCAGACAGCTCAGAAGGAGATCAATTATCTAGCTCCTCCTTGGATTCAGAACAAGAGTTAATGATACAGCCACGCATGCAGAGAGCGATGCATAGGCAGCAACAACTGAGAGATTATTATCAAAGAAAATGAGCCCACCTGTGTTTGGGTGGGGCTGTGGTCATTAGTGAGGCTGCTATAAATAGAGCCTGTGGGTTTGGCCATTGTGGAGGATTATCTGATCGTTGTGTTTCGTGACTGCTTTACTGACTTTGACCTTTTGTGTGCTGATTTTTCCCCGCTTTGAAACTAAACCAGAGCAAAGTGTGTTTCACTTTGTGAAAGAAGAAGGACTGTGAATTGCCTCACAGCTGCAAGCTAAGTATCACAGAACTGATAAGGGACTTGTACCAATTACCAGTTTGTTTGGAGAGGAGTACTCTTTGCTATATCAAAAGAGGGCTTGGTTTAAGTGAATTTTCATTATAAAGAACATTGTTTTGAATTTTCAAACGTGTGTGTGTCTGAAATTTGTACCTGTGAATTTTCGGGAGGAGTCTACCAGAGAGCCCGACAGAACAGCACCTAATGAAGAATACCAATAGTTAGGATTAATGGACATGTCTGATGTATCGCATGGCCAAATTAAAAAAGACCACTAGTTCAAATTCTATCAAACAGGTCCATTTTAAAAAAATAAATAAATAAACCTCAACTGAATGCAAAAACATCGTCAAAGCAATAAACACTTGGGCAGCCACTGTAATTAGATGTACCAGAGGGATAATTTATTGGATGCAAGCCGAATCGGGTGATCTTGATTGGAAAATAAGGAAACTAATGGTCACACATCATGCTCTTCATCCAAGATGTGACATTGACAGATTAGACATATCCAGAAATAGAAGTGGCAGAGGACTGTTGGAGTGAAACAAACCGTGGAAGAATAAAAAACATAGCTTGAATGCACAGTTGTGCAAAAGCCGTCTCTGCCTATGTTGGTAAGGAAAGACTCCTGAAGAAAACAAACATTAAATCACAATGCAAGAAATAGAATTCAAAGACAGATTATACTTTGAAAAAAAGGTTACAGTTAGGAAAAAATGTGCATGATAATGAAGAAAAAGGATCCAACTCTAAGATAGTTATGGTTTAAATTTGGAACATTTAAAAAAACAACAACAAGAAACTAAGGCAGTGATGGCAAACCTATGGCATGTGTGCCAGAGGTGGCACACGGAACCATATCTGCTGGCACATGAGCCACTTTTTAAAAAATCTATCTATCTATCTGTCTGTCTGTGTTGGTTATGACCTATAAAGCCCTTCATGGCACCGGACCAGAATATCTTCGGGACCGCCTCCTGCCGCACGAATCCCAGCGACCGGTTAGGTCCCACAGAGTCGGCCTTCTCCGGGTCCCGTCGACCAAACAATGCCGTCTGGCGGGACCCAGGGGAAGAGCCTTCTCTGTGGGGGCCCCGACCCTCTGGAACCAGCTCCCCCCTGAGATTAGGATTGCCCCCACCCTCCCTGCCTTTCGTAAACTCCTTAAGACCCACATCTGCCGTCAGGCATGGGGGAACTAAACATCTCCCCCTTGCCCATGTTGTTTTGCCATTGATTGATTGACTGTGTGTCTGTTTTTATATACATTGGGATTGTTTTATAAATTTATTAATTTTAAACTGTTATTAGATTGGTGGGCATTGGATTTGTTATTATGTACTGTTTTATTGTTGTTGTGAGCCGCCCCGAGTTTGCGGAGAGGGGCGGCATATAAATCCAATAAATCTAATCTAATCTAATCTGTCTATCTATCTATCTATCTATCTATCTATCTATCTATCTATCTATCTATCATCTCTCTCTCTCTCTCTCTCTCTCTCTCTCTCTCTCTCTCTCTCTCTCTCTATCCCCCCAAGGCTGTGTACTCTCACCACTTCTCTTCTCTCTATACACTAATGACTGCATCTCAAACGATCCATCTGTTAAACTACTGAAGTTTGCAGATGATACAACAGTGATTGGACTCATTCGAGACAATGATGAATCTGCATAAAGACGGGAAGTTGAACAACTATCCTTGTGGTGTGACCAGAACAATCTAGAACTGAACACACTCAAAACCGTAGAAATGGTGGTAGACTTTAAGAGAATCCCTTCCACCCTTCCACCTCTCACAATACTAGACAACACAGTATCAACAGTAGAGACATTCAAATTTCTAGGTTCTATCATATCTCAAGACCTAAAATGGTCACCTAACATCAAAAACATCATCAAAAAAGCACAACAAAGAATGTTCTTTCTGCGCCAGCTCAGGAAGCTCAAACTGCCCAAGGAGCTGCTGATACAGTTCTACAGAGGAATCATTGAGTCTGTCATCTGCACCTCTATAACTGTCTGGTTTGGTGCTGCAACCCAACAGGACCGACACAGACTTCAGAGGATAATTAGAACTGCAGAAAAAACAATTGCTGCCAACCTGCCTTCCATTGAGGACCTGTATACTGCACGAGTCAAAAAGAGGGCGGGGAAAATATTTACTGACCCCTCACATCCTGGACACAAACTTTTTCAACTCCTACCCTCAAAATGTCGCTACAGAGCACTGCACACCAAGACAACTAGACACAAGAACAGTTTTTTTCCGAACGCCATCACTCTACTAAACAAATAATTCCCTCAACACTGTCAGACTTTCTACTAAATCTGCACTTCTATTCTACTAGTTTTTCTCATCATTCCTATCACCCATTTCCTCCCATGTTGACTGTATGACTGTAACTTGTTGCTTACATCCTAAGATTTTTATTAATATTGCTTCTTCATTGCTTATTTGACCCCTATGACAATCATTAAGTGTTGTACCACATGATTCTTGACAAATGTATATTTTATTTTATGCTCATAGGCTCTTTCAGCACCCGAGGAAAAAAAGGTTCGCCATCACTGAACTAAGGGAACAATAACAGCATAACAGGGAACTAATAATATCCCTGCAAATCTATATCACCAAAAACCAAGCCTAAACATATTGATGGCTATGGCCAATTCATAAAATTAAAGATGAAAATTAAAGATGAAAGGATAAACCATCTCATTAGTGGCTAGATTAAAATTGTTTTCTAGCCACTATTAGTATAATACAAAAGAAGATGAAATCTCTATTTTTTTTGGAGGGGGGGAATAATGCTATAGCTTGCTCTATATTGTAGAGTTAATAAGTTTAAGGATTAAATTAATAGATACTTTATGGATATTTTTGCCTTTTTTAATTAATTATTCTGTTTTTCTTTTCCCCCTGTTCTTAGTTTATTTCAATCACAACAATATTTCTGTTTTTTTTTTCTCGGCTGTGTAACTAGCATTTATCAGTCATTTCCCCCTTCTTGTTGTTGCATTTTTTAAAAATGTTGCAATCAACACACACTCTCTCTCTCTTTCTATGTGTGTGTGTGTGTGTTTGTGTGTAGCTGGGTGGTGTTTGTGAATGTAGCTTGTCGCAGTGGACTGGAAGAAAATATAATAAGGTAATGAAAATGTAATGGAAAGGTAATGAGAATATAAACACGACAACATCAAAATAGTATTTTTGTGGCCTTTCTGCAATGAGTAAATGTTACGTTGCAGCATATGTCAAACATGTCAAATATGCAAATTAGACAAAGCGTTTGATTTGAATTGAATTGTACTTCTCTGCATGGCATGGCAGGATGAATCAGAATTTGATTGCATCATTTGCATTCCAAATTTGGTTCTCAAGTAGGTTTGATTTGTCTTAAATGAGAATTCTGATGCTATTCGTTAATTAAGACTATGGTTCTCCACCCTGAACAGGTGGCTCCTTTCTGTTTTTTGAAAAGGAAACAAAAGAAAAGAAAATGCCTCAATCAAAATACCTACATATATTCCTAACGTTTGTATACAGAATGTTTACAAAGCATTGCTTCAAATAGGCAACTCAAGAGAACATGGAAGTGGATTTTAATCTACTTTGTTATTTGTTCCAGTTGTCCCATCCATCAGCTGTAAAGAATATTCAGAGTGGGGAATGTGAATAGAACCTGAAAAAAAACCTGTAAAAAAACCTGTAACTTGCTGCTTGTATCCTAAGATTTTTATTAATATTGATTGTTTCCTCATTGCTTATTTGACCCCTGTGACAATCTATAACTGTCTGGTTTGGTGCTGCAACCCAACAGGACCGACACAGACTTCAGAGGACAATCAGAACTGTAGAAAAAGCAATTGCTGCCAACCTGCCTTCCATTGAGGACCTGTATACTGCACGAGTCAAAAAGAGGGCGGGGAAAATATTTACTGACCCCTCGCATCCTGGACACAAACTGTTTCAACTCCTACCCTCAAAACGTCACTACAGAGCACTGCAGACAACTAGACACAAGAACAGTTTTTTTCCTAACGCCATCACTCTACTAAACAAATAATTCCCTCAACACTGTCAGACTTTCTACTAAATCTACACTTCTGTTCTGCTAGTTTTTCTCATCATTCCTATCACCCATTTCCTCCCATGTTGACTGTATGACTGTAACTTGTTGCTTATATCCTAAGATTTTTATTAATATTGCTTCTTCATTGCTTATTTGACCCCTATGACAATCATTAAGTGTCGTACCACATGATTCTTGACCAATGTATATTTTATTTTATGTACGCTGAGAGCATATGCACCAAGACAAATTCCTTGTGTGTCCAATCACACTTGGCCAATAAAATTTTATTCTATTCTATTCTAATATGTGTCAGAGAAGACAATGCGAGAATATTGATCATTTCCAACTTATCTTGACAGAAAACAGAATAACATAGTTGGAAGGGACCTTGGAGGTCTTCTAGACCAACCCCCTGCTTAGAAACTCTACACCACTTCAGACAAAGAGTTATCCAACATTTATTTATTCATTTTATTTTGTCAAGTAGCATGCATAGATATGACACTGTTTATATACATGAGATGGGGACTAATGAAAGGGAAACATTAGGACAGGGATGGTAGGCAGGCTGGTGTAGTTATGCATGCCCCTTGCTGACCTCTTAGGAATCCGGTGAGGTCAACAGTGGATAGTCTACGGGTAAAGTTTTGGGGGTTTGGTGACAAAACTACAGAGTCAGGTAGTGACTTCCAGGCATTAACTACTCGGTTGTTGAAGTCGTATTTTCTACAGTCAAGTTTGGAGAGGTTTACTTTGAGTTTGCATCTGTGTGCTCATATATTGGTGTGGTGTAAGCTAAAGTAGTTATTGACAGAAAGGATGCTGTAGTAGATGATTTTATGAGCTATGCTTAGGTCATGTCGAAGGCGACATAATATTTCTAAGCTTTCTAAACCTAGGATTTCAAGTCTGGTTGTGTAAGATATTCTGTTGCAAGTAGAGGAGTGGAGGGCTTTTCTCGTAAAGTATCTCCAGACACTTTGTAATGTATTTATGTCCGATATGCGTTGTGGGTTCCAGACAGATGAGCTGTATTCAAGGATTGGTCTGGTGAAAGTTTTGTAGTGTGATATTACACACTACATCTTCTTTAAAATGTTCGTGTTGGAGCATGCACAACTTCTGGAGACAAGTTATTCCACTGATTAATTGTTCCAACTGTCCAGAAATTTCTGCTTAGTTCTAAGTTGCTTCTCTCCGTGATTAATTTCCACCCATTGCTTTGGAGAATAGATTCACTCCCTTTTCTTTGTGGCAACTGCTGAGATATTGGAACACTGCTATCATGTCATTCCTGGCACTTATTTTCATTAAACTAGTCATTTAAACTAGACATTCATTAAACTATGATTTTGCTGTTTATTATTTATTATTTTATTCTAGAATTTTTAAATGGATAAAAAACTCTGAATTTGTTCTGGTCTTTGACTGTAATAAGAAACATAGAAACATAGAAACATAGAAGTCTGACGGCAGAAAAAGACCTCATGGTCCATCTAGTCTGCCCTTATACTATTTTCTGTATTTTATCTTAGGATGGATATATGTTTATCCCAGGCATGTTTAAATTCAGTTACTGTGGATTTATCTACCACGTCTGCTGGAAGTTTGTTCCAAGGATCTACTACTCTTTCAGTAAAATAATATTTTCTCATGTTGCTTTTGATCTTTCCCCCAACTAACTTCAGATTGTGTCCCCTTGTTCTTGTGTTCACTTTCCTATTAAAAACACTTCCCTCCTGAACCTTATTTAACCCTTTAATATATTTAAATGTTTCGATCATGTCCCCCCTTTTCCCTCTGTCCTCCAGACTATACAGATTGAGTTCATTGAGTCTTTCTTGATACGTTTTATGCTTAAGACCTTCCACCATTCTTGTAGCCCGTCTTTGGACCCGTTCAATTTTGTCAATATCTTTTTGTAGGTGAGGTCTCCAGAACTGAACACAGTATTCCAAATGTGGTCTCACCAGCATTCTATATAGCGGGATCATAATCTCCCTCTTCCTGCTTGTTATACCTCTAGCTATGCAGCCAAGCATCCTACTTGCTTTCCCTACCGCCTGACTGCACTGTTCACCCATTTTGAGACTGTCAGAAATCACTACCCCTAAATCCTTTTCTTTTGAAGTATTTGCTAACACAAAACTGCCAATACAATACTCAGACTGAGGATTCCTTTTCCCCAAGTGCATTATTTTACATTTGGAAACATTAAACTGCAGTTTCCATTGCTTAGACCATTTAATAAACATTGACATTGGCTTTCACGTTTTGATGCACAAAGAACTTTAAAGGATATAAGTTCCTTATTATTAAAACCAACCAGAAGATCCTATTGCATTGGACCCCAATCCTGAAATGCACTAGTTGAACGAAGAGGTTTTGCAGCCATGATATCTAAGGTGCCATCTCAGTCCAATCCTATATTCAACAACTCCATGTTTTGTATCTCTCCACGGGCAGGAACATTACCAGTTAAATCTAAAACTGCAGGCCATTTCATTATTTATTCTCCAAGTATTTATTTGTTATCTTTAGTGCCAAGTTCTCCTGCATGGATGTACATAGAATATGTAAATATACTCCGACTATAAGTAAAGAATGCAAAAGAAAAATTACTGCAGAGTGCAGTGCACTGAAAGAAACTTAATAATATTTTAAGGCTGCTTGGAATGCTTCTATTAAGGAAACCTTGTAAATGATCAGCGGGAGAATTTTCTCCTTTGCATATCACCTTTTTTCTCTCTCGTATATCCTGAGTGTAGGATGAATTTAAGTTTAATGTTTTATTTCTTTATTTTTAGTCCCCAAAATTTATATACTGCCATGGATCAGCAACTTCTGGTAATTACTATCAGTTACAAATCAACAAAAAAACACCAGCTACAATATCTACTTTAAAGCAGCAATATAAACAACGTAAATAGAAGAACACATCATAGGTGACACCTTCCTTGGCTTTCTATAAAATCCTCTTGGAATAATTCTATTTTAAATAAGATCTAGAAGTTCACTTTATTGGCAGTTGTGAAAGACTAGGTCCACAAGTGAAAGTCCAATTAAAATGATTTGTTGCTAAACAGACTATATACAGGAAACCTCTCAGACAATGGTTAACACCTACTTGGAATTAGGTAAGGGTTCACAGCATTCAAGGAGGGTTGGATTTAGTCTGCTTGTGGATATGTAGAGATTCTAGGTTGGACTCTCTTTTAATTCCACCTCCAGGTTGTGCCACTCCTTCTCCTTCATCACTTCTGGAAAAGGCAAAAGGAAGGAGAAGGAGAGGATGACTACACACATGGTGGTTTGATTCTCCAAGCATTTATTTGTTATCTAACTTATCCTTACCAGATGAGGCTCGGATAATCATGGAAATAGTATCTAAGTACAGTGATATCTTGTCTTACAAACTTAATTGGTTCCGGGACGAGGTTCTTAAGATGAAAAGTTTGTAAGACGAAACAATGTTTCCCATAGGAATCAATGGAAAAGCGATGAATGTGTGCAAGCCCAAAATTCACCCCTTTTGCCAGCCGAAGCGCCCGTTTTTGTGCTGCTGGGATTTTCCTGAAGATCCCCTCCATGGGAAACCCCACCTCCAGACTTCTGTGTTTTTGTGATGCTGCAGGGGAATCCCAGCATCGCAAAAACGAGCACTTCGCTGGCAACGGAAGTCCGGAGGTGGGGTTTCCCAGTGAAGGGAGCATCAGTGAAATCTCAGCATCGCAAAAACACTGAAGTCCTCGAAACCCCACCTCCGGACCTCTGTGTTTTTGCAATGCTGCGATTTCACTGAGGCTCCCCTCACTGGGAAACCCCACCTCCGGACTTCCATTGCCAGTGAAGCGCCCGTTTTTGCGCTGCTGGGATTCCCCTGCAGCATCACAAAAACACGGAAGTCCGGAGGTGGGGTTTTCCATGGAGGGGAGCCTCAGGGGAATCCCAGCAGCGCAAAAACAGGTGCTTCACTGGCAATGGAAGTCCAGAGATGGGGCATCCCAGTGGCAGCGGTGGGTTTATAAGGTGAAAATAGTTTGTAAGAAGAGGCAAAAAAGTCTTAAACCCCAGGTTTGTATCTCAAAAAGTTTGTATGACGAGGCGTTTGTAAGACAAGTTATCACTGTATTTGTTTGTTTGTTTGTTTATTTATTTAGTTAGTTAGTTAGTTAGTTAGTCCAATACACAATGAGGGTTTTAGTGGGTATATATATATATCACATACATGATGAAGGTTATAGAGGAGATACTCATAGTAAAATATATCTAAGAAATAATAGAAAAGAAGATATAGTAATAGAACATATCAATGAAAGAATAGAAGAAGAGATATAGGAATGGAAGAAAGGTATAGGAGATATAGGAGAGCAATAGGACAGGGGACAGAAGGCACTCTAGTGCACTTGTACTCGGCCTTTACTGACCTCTTAGGAATCTGGATAGGTCAACTGTAGATAATCTAAGGGTAAAGTGTTGGGGGTTTGGAGATGACACTATGGAGTCCGGTAATGAGTTCCACGCTTCGACAACTCGGTTACTGAAGTCATATTTTTTACAGTCAAGTTTGGAGCGGTTAATATTAAGTTTAAATCTGTTGTGTGCTCTTGTGTTGTTGTGGTTGAAGCTGAAGTAGTCGCCGACAGGCAGGACGTTGCAGCATATGATCTTGTGGGCAATACTTAGATCTTCTTTAAGGCGTCTTAGTTCTAAACTAAGAGTCAGCCCCAACTTGATGGGACAAGCCCATCAAGAAACCACTTAACATATGAGGCCATTTTCACTCCTAAAGGGAGGTGAAAGGAACATCCCAAGTTCTAGAAGACTAGAGCCTTCAAAAAATGTCAGAGTAAGGATGATTGAATAGCTGACCCTCTGATGTCAGGTTGTAAACTGAAATGTTGATGTAATGAGAATGGGTCAGCAGGGTTACTGCCGCTTTAAGAAGCTGTCTATATAAGGAAGGCCATGGGGGGGATATCTCTCACCTCGTGTAGTGCATTTTCTTTCCTTGTCATGTTCTGTCTGCATTGCTTGGTATGTAGCTACCACATGTATGACAAAACAGCTGTGGCCAAACCCCACCTCACCTCTAGAAATGGTACTCAACAAGCAGTATTTCTCATGAATGAGCTTCTCGTAGGAAGTGTTTGAAAGCTTTTAGGACCAACCATAAAACATTTATATGTTTCTTCCATGGAGACACTGTGCAAGGCCCTGGTCTCAGTTGGGTGGGAATCAAAGATCACAAATGGAGTGAAAGTAGACATTAAAGCAAGCTGAAGCCCCATCTATAAAGGTTCTCCATGCTTTGTGTATAACATTATGAAGCAATGGTATCAGAACCAGCTACTAATGGAAATCAATTGAGCATTAATTGAGTTGTGTTGATGTGCTGATATGAGTATGTGCCTCTTCTTAAGATTTTGTTCTTTGAATAATTATAGCTATTCTCTCCCCTCCTCTCCCCTCCTCTCCCCTCCTCTCCCCTCCTCTCCCCTCCCCTCCCCTCCCATTCTATTCTATTCTATTCTAGCAAATGTGCTATTGCTAACAAGTTGTAAGCAGCCCTGAGTCTAAGGAGAAGAATGGCATAAAAATCAAAGCAAAGCAAAGCAAAGCAAAGCAAAGCAAAGCAAAGCAAAGCAAAGCAAAGCAAAGCAAAGCAAAGCAAAGCAAAGCAAAGCAAAGCAAAGCAAAGCAAAGCAAAGCAAAGCAAAGCAAAGCAAAGCAAAGCAAAGCAAAGCAAAGCAAATATCAAATCACAAACACCAAACAAATTCCATTCCATTCCATCTCTAGAAGATTAAGTTTCATGAATGAGTGCCACATGTAAACCAGCTTATTAAGTTCTTGTCACACTATATTCTAGGCGTGCAATGAGAAACCTGGATCTTGACAGTCCCCTTACAGCAGACTCCTTTGTTTTAGGTCCTCGATTGTAAATTTGTGACTTGGCTTAGCAAAGGTCCCACAGAGTTGGCCTTCTCCGGGTCCCGTCAACTAAACAATGTCGTTTGGCGGGACCCAGGGGAAGAGCCTTCTCTGTGGCAGCCCCAACCCTTTGGAACCAACTCCCCCCAGATATCAGAGTTGCCCCCACCCTCCTAGCCTTTCGTAAGCTCCTTAAAACCCACCTCTGTCGTCAGGCATGGGGGAATTGAGACTTTCCCTCCCCCTAGGCTTATAAAATTTATGCATGGTATGTTAGTATGTATGATTGGTTTCTAAATTGGGGTTTTAAATTAACTTAAATATTAGATTTGTTTACGTTGTATTATTATTGCTGTGAGCCGCCCCGAGTCTGCGGAGAGGGGCGGCATACAAATCTGATAAACAAACAAACAAACAAACAAACAAACAAACAAACAAATAAATAAAATGGCAGCTCCTGGTGCTCACTTATCATATTTGATTATTCTCCAATGATATTATTTTGAGCACTAACATCTCACTTCCTATCGGCACCGAAGGCTGCTTGATAAAAAGCAACAGTCTCGACTATAAGATCGAATGACATTCTTTTTTTTAAAAAAAGCATCAATTTTTTTGGCGCTAATAACTTTCCCTCTGCATTTAAGCCTCCCCGGCTCTTAGATGCCAAGACAAGTGTGACACTGCCATTATAGTCCTGAGCATGAAGTGCGCACTTTGAATGGTGACAGTTTCAGTTCCTCGCAATGGCAGCGCATAACGCCATCTATCATACCTATTTATGACCACTCCATGAAAGGGAAGTGGAGGGGGGGGGCAGAGGAGAAACATTATTGGAAATTACACGACTCCTTTTTGTTACCAATAGATAATTAACTGGTTACACTCTTAGAATTGTTTGATGAGAAGTGCAGGGAAAATGTGAAGGGCCTTCTAACTAGCCTGAGATAGAGCTTGCTATCAACGTCAGATGCCGCACACTTTAAATTCTTTCATGTAATTAGTTTGAAGAGAGCCGGGTGGAAAGAAAGGGGAACGCAGTACGTTATCTAAGGTGCCTCGTTATTGCCGGTGAAAATTAAGGGATTGGTTCCCAGTCTTAATTCAGCTTTTGCTGCAAGGTCTGAAAGAAAAAAATAAAAAAAAAATAGATGAAAGTACCAGTACTGGTCAAATGTTCATAAGTGTTGTGATTCAGCCTGAGGCTGCTCAGGGACCAGCTGTGTCTCTGCTGGCTCCATGCCCGGAGGAGGATGACAGCGCAGAGGAGGGGGCTGAACAGTCGAACGGGGGAGAGAAGAGCCAGGAATGGGATGAAGGAGAACAGCATGAGAGCCCCGAGGTGGGGGGCGGGCTCTCCCCAGCCAGTAGCTTGGAGTCATTAGGTGATGACGCACAAACTGTCATTGACATGAGACAGAGACGTTCAGAGCAACGAAAGGAGCAATTAAAGAAATATTTTCACCATTGAATTAGAAACAGCTGGGTTTGGGTGTGGTCCTCATCAGCAGGGTTTAAAAGGCAGGCAAGGCCTTGAAGCCATGTGGAGTGTTATCAATTGGAGTTCCGGTGACCTGTTTTGATTCTCAGCGTCTCTGATCTTGGCTTGTGGCCTCGCAGTCTGGAAGACTCGTGGGAGGCGTCTGTTTGCTATCTACAGCTTCGTCTTGGCAACAAGAATCTGGTATTGCTTCATGGACTTTTCCCTTCGTGAATATTTTTGAAGTTCCAGCGTTTTTCCTGTTTGTAAGGACATTTTCTGTTACCTGTGTTTTCCTTGAATTATATAAACTGCCTTTGCTTTTTACCAGTGTGTCTGGATTCTCTTTTTGGGTTGGTATTGGCTTCTGGAGTGACCCAGACAGAACAATAAGAAAAGTGAGAATGACTTTGATGGCCTGCTGCCATCCCACCAGCCCATGGAGGACCGTCCCCGTTCTGAGCCACATTTGATGGTGACCCAAAGAAGTTAGCTTACTTCCTCCACTGTGTGTGGAGGAAGTATGAATTGAATTATGGATGTGGGTACTCGTGCATGCGTGATAGCGCACTTGCATGCTCTTTCGGCACCCGAGGGAGGAAAAGTTCACCGTCATTAGCCTAGGGCTTTACTAGATCAGTGGTCAAAGCAGTGGAAACTGCAGTTTAATGTTTCCAAATGTAAAATAATGCACTTGGGCAAAAGGAATCCTCAATCTGAGTATTGTATTGGCAGTTCTGTGCTAGCAAAAACTTCAGAAGAAAAGGATTTAGGGGTAGTGATTTCTGACAGTATCAAAATGGGTGAACAGTGCAGTCAGGCGGTAGGGAAAGCGAGTACGATGCTTGGCTGCATAGCTAGAGGTATAACAAGCGGGAAGAGGGAGATTATGATCCCGCTGTATAGAGCGCTGGTGAGACCACATTTGGAATACTGTGTTCAGTTCTGGAGACCTCACTTACAAAAATATATGAATAAATTTGAACGGGTCCAAAGACGGGCTACAAAAATGGTGGAAGGTCTTCAGCATAAAACTTATCAGGAAAGACTTGATGAACTCAATCTGTATAGTCTGGAGGACAGAAGGAAAAGGGGGCACATGATCGAAACATTTAAATATGTTAAAGGGTTAAATAAGGTTCAGGAGGGAAGTGTTTTTAATAGGAAAGTGAACACAAGAACAAGGGAGCACAAACTGAGGTTAGTTGGGGGAAAGATCAGAAGCAACATGAGAAAATATTATTTTACTGAAAGAGTAGTAGATGCTTGGAACAAACTTCCAGCAGATGTGGTTGATAAATCCACAGTAACTGAATTTAAACATGCCTGGGATAAACATATATCCATTGTAAGATAAAATACAGGAAATAGTATAAGGGCAGACTAGAGGGACCATGAGGTCTTTTTCTGCCGTCAATCTTCTATATTTCTATGTTTCTATCATTGGCCTTGATGAATTATGAGATAAAGGAGCTCTCAGCCAAATAAGGGGCAGAGAAAGAAACTTAGGAAGAATCCACCCTGATTTATTAGGTGGCAAAAAGGGAAAGTGTTCTGTCGGGCTCTCTGGTAGAAGCCTCCCAAAAATTCACAGGTACAAATTTCAGACACACACACACGTTTGAAAATTCAAAACAATGTTCTTTATAATGAAAATTCACTTAAACCCAGCCCTCTTTTGGTCTAGCAAAGAGCACTCATCTCCAAACAAACTGGTAATTTGTACAAGTCCCTTATCAGTTCTGTGATACTTAGCTTGCAGCTGTGAGTCAATTCACAGTCCTTCTTTCACAAAGTGAAAGACACTTTGCTCTGGGTTAGTTTCAAAGCAGGGAAAAATCAGCACACAAAAGGTCAAAGTCAGTAAAGCGGCCACGAAACACAACGATCAGATAATCCTCCACAATGGCCAAACCCACAGGCTGCTCTTTATAGCAGCCTCACTAATACCACAGCTCCACCCAACCACAGGTGGCCTCATTTTCTTTGATAATAATCTCTCAGTTGTTGCTGCCTATGCATCGCTCTCTGCATGCGTGGCTGTATCATTAACTCTTGTTCTGAATCCAAGGAGGAGAGAGATAATTTATTTATTGATTGATTTATTATTTAGATTTGTATGCCGCCCCTCTCCGCAGACTCGGGGCGGCTCACAACAAGACACAACAAATCGTAACAAATCCAAATAAATTTAAATATTTAAAAAGTTTAAAAAGAACCCCAATATAGTAACACACACACACACACACACACAAACATACCATGCATAAATTGTACATGCCCGGGGGAGGTGTTTTAGTTCCCCCATGCCTGACGGCAAAGGTGGGTTGATCTCCTAATTGATCTCCTTCTGAGCTGTCTGCCCCTCTCCTCCTCCCTGTCACTCATGTCTTCTTGGTCAGAGGAGCCTTCATCAGCAGATTCCACCGGGGGGCAAAACAGGCATGCAGCATGTGGATGTCTCCCCCACATCCACAGTCCTTGGGGCAGGAGCTGGGCCAGAGCTAACCACAACAGAAAGCGGGAGATTTGTATTTTTAGACTTGCAAGATTCTAGTATTTAATATATTTAATATTATAATAAAGTTGATTTAGCTCATCTTGTCATGCTTCCTCCCTACTTGGGAAGCTGTCAGATGTAGAGAAGGAGGGAGTGGGGGGGAATAATTTGTTGGATGGATTCCAGCAGGGTATAGGAGTGGAAATGGGTCTTTCCTACGCTATATCTGCGAAGAAAACCTGTACGTCTGTCCTTTGTGCGGGGAGAGACACAAAGAGCATTTTCCTTGCCTTCATTGCTTGTTATCTTTCCAAGCTCATTTCCTGTTGCCTTCTTTTGTTACGTACAGGTATTAGACTACAGATCTCTTTATTATGGATTGTCAAATCTTGCCTGGAGACCCCGGGAGTCGAAACTTAAATGCCCAGCGTGAAAAGCAGGTGCTTTTCTATTGAGAGGCAGCCCTGTCATCTTGACAACACTTTTACCGCTACGCTGGATAGATTAAAAATAGAAATAATGACACTTAACCATTTTGCGTGTTGGCCCCTGACTGATTCTGAGAGCAACTACCCAGATTTGGAGGGTTTTGGTTTTTTAAAAAAATCTGCTAAGAGGGGCCACGAATGTTTGTATGTTTAAGTATTTTGATGTCCGTCCATCGTGTTCGAAGAGGACCTTGATATCTAATGGGCTGTGGGTTGTACACAATATGTCCACAAAGGGCTGATGAGGCCCTATACGGACACAAAATGTTCTGCAACATGTTGAGCAGACAAGTGTGGGCATCTTATTTCTTTCCCTAAGCCCCATGGCAGCCATCATGATTGTGATCCCGCTGTATAGAGTGCTGGTGAGACCACATTTGGAATACTGTGTTCAGTTCTGGAGACCTCACCTACAAAAAGATATTGACAAAATTGAACGGGTCCAAAGACGGGCTACAAGAATGGTGGAAGGTCTTCAGCATAAAACATATCAGGAAAGACTTCATGAACTCAATCTGCATAGTCTGGAGGACAGAAGGAAAAGGGGGGACATGATCGAAACATTTAAATATGTTAAAGGGTTAAATAAGGTCCGGGAGGGAAGTGTTTTTAATAGGAAAGTGAAGACGAGAACAAGGGGACACAATCTGAAGTTGGGGGAAAGATCAAAAGCAACATGAGAAAATATTATTTGACTGAAAGAGTAGTAGATCCTGGGAACAAACTTCCAGCAGACGTGGTAGATAAATCCACAGTAACTGAATTTAAACATGCCTGGGATAAACATATATCCTTCCTAAGATAAAATACAGAAAATAGTATAAGGGCAGACTAGATGGACCATGAGGTCTTTTTCTGACGTCAGACTTCTATGTTTCTATGTCCTTATAGTTTACAACCTTTTTTAAATAATACATGACAGTATAATGAAAAGAAGGAAGGAAGGAAGGAAGGAAGGAAGGAAGGAAGGAAGGAAGGGCAAAGAGGAGGTTGTGACAGCTGTCAGCCTGAATAGCTTCAAGGCAGGTTTAGACAGATTCATGGATGCCAAGTGTATCGGTGGTTATTGAAACGGATGTCACTGTGCCGCCTCTATGTTGGTTGAGGCAGGCAGGATTCCTTTGAGTACCCTTTGTTGGGGGTCGAGGGAAAGGGAGGGTTTTCCCTTCTCTTTCTGCTCAAGGTCCCCATGGACAATAGGTGGGCCACTGTGGGACACAGAATGCTGGACTCGATGGGCTTTGGCCTGATTAAGCATGGCTCTTCTTATGTTCTAATTTCTAATTAATTTCTGACACCATACATGGCTTTTCCCACAGTTGCTACATTGCAATGGACTTTTGAAATGTCCATCCTCTGGATTTCACAGAGTTTGCAGAGAAGCAGTCTTTGGAAAGCTTTGCCTTTTGCTTCTGGTGCAGTTGCAAAAAATGAAAAATATATAAAAAAGGCACCTTCTGGCACATATCATGTAAATCTTGAATAAATGCTGTAGACGGAAGAATTAGTAACTAGCACATGATTCCTCCTGGCCTCCCTGCTGTACTGAATGGGCAATAATTTTAACAGTGATTGGGTCCAAGAGAGTCATTAAATTAAAAAAAACCCCTCTGTTATTTAAATCTACATTTTAAAACCCACTGACATTTTAAAACCGAACGTGTATCACCATGTTAGAAAAGTAAAAGGTGTCTTGGAAGGTGAACAATAAGTGGAAATGTGCCTCAAGCCTACATGGCATTGGGCCAGAATACATCCGGAACCGCCTTCTACCAAACGAATCCCAGCGGCCGATAAGGCCCCACAGAGTTGGCCTTCTCTGGGTCCCGTCGACCAAAAAATGTCATTTGGCGGGCCCCAGGGGAAGAGCCTTCTCTGTGGTGGCCCCGGCCCTCTGGAACCAACTCCCCCCCCGAGATTAGAACAGCCCCCACCCTCCTTGTCTTTCGCAAATTACTTAAGACCCATCTTTGTCACCAGGCATGGGGGAGTTAAGTTATCCTTTCCCCCTAGGCTACTACAAGTTATGCATGGTATGTTTGTGTGTATGTTTGGTTTTTTATAATAAGGGTTTTTTAGTTGTTTTTATTAATTGGATTGTTCATGTTGTTTTACCATTGTTGTTAGCCGCCCCGAGTCTGCGGAGTGGGGCGGCATACAAATCCAATAAATAAATAAAAATAAGTTGCACCTCAAAGCATCATTTGGCCCCACTTCTTTTATTCACACCTTCAGTGTCTTCCATTGAGGGCCTACATACTGCACAAGTCAAAAAGAGGGCCGTGAAAATCTTTACTGACCCTTTGCATCCTGGACATAAACTGCTTCAACTCCTACTCTCAAAATGATGCTATAGAGCACTAAACATCCAGAACAGGGTTTTTCCCCGTAATGCCATCACTCCATCACTCATCAACATCAAACTATTTACTAAGTCTGCAATACTATTAATCTTCTCATCATTCCCATCACTCATCTCCTCCCACAAATGACTGTATGACTGTAACTTTGTGGCTTGTATCCTTATCATTTATATTGGCTGGTTCCTAATATGATTCGATTGCTTATTTGTACCTGGACTATCATTAAAAGTTGTACCTTATGATTTTTGATGAATTTATCTTTTGGTTTATGTGCACTGAGAGCATAAGCACCAAAGACAAATTCCTTGTGTGTCCATTCACACTTGGCCAATAAAGAATTCTATTCTATTCTATTCCTATTCCTATTCTATTTATTTATTGGATTTTTTTATGCTGCCCTTCTCCTTAGACTCAGGGCAGCTTACAACATGTTAGCAATAGCACTTTTTTTTAACAGAGCCAGCATAAAGAGCTGGGGTGGCGCAGCAGGTAGAGTGCTGTACTGCAAGCCACTGAAGCTGACAGTAGATCTGCAGGTCAGCGGTTCAAATCTCATCATCCGCTCAAGGTTGACTCAGCCTTCCATCCTTCCAAGGTGGGTAAAATGAGGACCCGGATTGTGGGGGCAATATGCTGGCTCTGTTAAAAAGTCCTTTTGCTAAATATGTTGTAAGCCACCCTGAGTCTAAGGAGAAGGGCGGCATAAAAATTGAATGAATGAATGGATGAATGAATGAATGAATGAATGAATGAATGGATGGATGGATGGATGGATGGATGAATGGATGGATGGATGGATGGATGGATGAATAAATAAATAAATAAATAAATAAAAATTACCCACCTCGGAAGGATGGAAAGCTGAGTCAACCTTGAGCCAGTGATAAGATTGGAACTGCTGACCTACAGATCTAGCAGTCAGCTTTAGTGGCCTGCAGTACTGCACTCTACCTGCTGTGCCACCTCAGTTCACCTTGGCTCATTCTATTCTATTCTATTCTATTCCATTCCATTCCACTCCACTCCACTCCACTCCATTCTATTCTATTCGTGCTGTGGTTTTACATCCTTCGGGTTAACTCATCTCATTCAGGAAAAAAGGGACAAGTAATCCTTCACTGAAATGCAAATGACGGCTTGACAGCAATAGTCATTTCACATGCAACTATTCAGGACATTACAATTTATGTTAATCTAAATTCATCAAGGTAGAGAGATTGATTTGAAATCTCTACAAGACAAACTCATGACTGCGCACTTTATTACTAGAGAGGAAGAATGAAAATAGCTGCAATCATTAACCTGCTGTGATAGAACTCTGAAAATTAGAAAGAGAATTATTTGGAAGCTGTTTTTTTTCCCCCTTTTGCATTTTGATAGAACCGAATGGGGGAAAAAAATCTCTTTAAAAACATTTAATAGAAGAATCAAATGTTCATCTCGTTGGCTTCAAGTCATGGCGAGCATTGTAGAAATACTACACACCTGAGTTCTAATGTGGCCCTTGTGGGCAATGTACTATAGTTATATTCTCTTCCTTCCAGTAAATGTTATAATATTATTTTGATTTTCTTTCTTTCTTATTAAAGAAAGAAAATCTTTCTTGAAGAATGTTCCTTGCTTATTAAGTTTATATATGCCGCCCATCTGACTGTCAAGCACCACCGGGCAGCTTGCAATAGCATAAAAATGCAATCTAAAATGATGACATCAAAAACATTCATCGTTAAGAATTAAAACATCAACATTAACAAAGAACGGGTATGAAAAGGGACCGCTACATAAACAAAAATGGCACACTCGCAACCATGCGAGTCATGCTATCGTGCTTGTCTTCTTGGTATGAAAGGACATCCCATACTTTCAAGGAATCTCTAAAATTATTCACACAAGAGATCAGAGATTGCCCCCAAATCTTCCTCCTCTCCCACTCCCTGATTCTTGTATTGTCTGGAAAATCCCAGTTGGAGAATACAATTGCCCTAGACAGTGTTCTCTCTAATTTTTTGGGGGTGGGTGGGCGGAAAAGTATAGTGTCTGAGCGGCAGTCCCTTCGGGACTGGGCGGCACAGAAATAATAAATAAACAAACAAACAAACAAACAAACAAATAAAAACCCACCCTGTTTTGCCTTAGAGAATTTCAAAATAAAATACTGTACTGTGTGTCTATAACAGTGAGCTCACAATAGGGCAACTCTATCAATATGAAAATGCCACTTAAATAGTTGAGCTAGTTTCAAACTAGATTTTGATTTTCTTTCTCTCTTCCTTACTCCCATTCTTTTTCTTTCTCTTTTCCTTCCTCTCTTTTTTCTATCTGTTTCTCTCTCTTCCTCTCTTCATCTCTCTCTCCTTCCCTCTCACTCACTGGGCAGGTTTGGAAAACTCTGAGTTGATGATGATTTTTAAGTGAGCGATTGGTCACTGCTCAGCTTAGAGGGAACTATGGCCCTAGAGTGCCTTCCGTCCCCTGTCCTATTGCTCTCCTATATCTCCTATACCTTTCTTCTATTCCTATATCTCTTCTTCTATTCTTTCATTGATATGTTCTATTACTATATCTTCTTTTCTATTATTTCTTAAATATATTTTACTATGAGTATCTCCTCTATAACCTTCATCATGTATTTTACTATGTGTATATAGATATATACCCACTAAAACCCTCATTGTGTATTGGACAAAATAAATAAATAAATGAAATCTTTCCCAGCTAATATAGTTCTCATTTCTATATCTGTATGGACAGCTCACGATTTTTTCTCCTCTCGTTTCCCTCCAAGCAAATGAAACATGAATTTGGCCATGTGGGATTGAAGGCAAAAGCCAAAGAAAAATCAATCACCCACTCTTTCGCAAGCGACGTTGGAACCCAATACCACGGGGCACATCACAAAGACTATCAAACATGACAAAATAAAACATTTAACAAGCAAAGTAAGACAAATGGACACGGGAGGGGAGGAAATGGAGACGAGTCTTAAAATAGGCCCTACTTTGTGTTGCAAAACACGAAAGGGTCGCATTTCATACCTAGTAGAGTAAATTGATATGAACTATTAAGTAGACAGATAAAGGGCGTTTAGAAATTGAACAAAGCCCAGCGATTAAGTCTTTCCAAAAGAAAGAAGTAAGACACACGAAGCTTCATCAATTGGTAACAGACTCAACCCTATTATCACCCCTGGGCCAATTAGCTCTTTTTTCAACAGGAGGCAATGGAATAGTAGAAACTTCATCTGGCATGGCTATTTTCGGTGCCTGATGCACTCTCCACTTAATAACAGTGTTGAAAGGAAAGAGGTGGGAACATCTTGCAAATAAAGAAGAACAAAAAGCAATCAAGTTTGAGAAGAAATATAGATTAGAACTTCACTCCATCAGCCGCAGTATTTTCTTTCAGAGAAAACGGGATCAAAACAAGATTTTTAACGGGCAGGAGAGGAGGGAGGAGGAGGAGGGAAGCGATAAGGAAGATAAAACTCATTTTTTTTTAAAAAAAATTGGATTTCGGAGAAGTGCAAAATTAATCTATACTTTGGGCAAAATGCTCTGGAGAACGATCCAATATTTAGGATGGTATCATGGGTTGAATTGCACAATACGGTTCAGCCAGGGTTTATTTTAAACGGGGATTATGGAAGAAACCTTAATTGGTCTAGATTAGCATAAAACAGTAATCCATAAATCAGGGTTTGTAATCGACAAGGGTGGGGTTCATTTATCCCTCTTAGAACCAAGCTGCTGCATAAATGGGTTAGCACAATGTATGAATTCATTCAAGAACTGAAACGTTGGATAAATCAGACCCTTTTATACCTGTATACAGGTAGTCCTCAACCTGTTACTACAATTGAGCCCAACATTTATGCTAAGTGAAGCAGGAAGAGGGAGATTGTGATCCCGCTGTATAGAGCGCTGGTGAGACCACATCTGGAATACTGTGTTCAGTTCTGGAGACCTCACCTACCAAAAGATATTGACAAAATTGAACAGGTCCAAAGACGGGCTACAAGAATGGTGGAAGGTCTTAAGCATAAAACGTATCAGGAAAGACTTCATGAACTCAATCTGTATAGTCTGGAGGACAGAAGGAAAAGGGGGGACATGATAGAAACATTTAAATATGTTAAAGGGTTAAATAAGGTTCAGGAGGGAAGTGTTTTTAATAGGAAAGTGAACACAAGAACAAGGGGACACAATCTGAAGTTAGTTGGGGGAAAGATCAAAGGCAACATGAGAAAATATTATTTCACTGAAAGAGTAGTAGATCCTTGGAACAAACTTCCAGCAGACGTGGTTGGTAAATCCACAGTAACTGAATTTAAACATGCCTGGGATAAACATATATCCATTGTAAGATAAAATACAGGAAATAGTATAAGGGCAGACTAGATGGACCATGAGGTCTTTTTCTGCCGTCAGTCTTCTATGTTTCTATGTTTCTATGTCTCTAATCAATCAATTACATCATAATAATTGCACCCAAAGATTTTGGCATTTCTGTTGACCTTGTTTGACAGCTATAGCTTATTTCCACTGGATGATAAGTCTTTTAAATAAAAATAATAATACAGGGAAAACAGCATTTGTTACCAAGCAATTGATAAGAGCAAATTTATTTTCTTCTCTTTTTTGCCTGCAGGTTACGGTAACTATTATAAACCTTTGGTTTCCTGCAGGAAGTTTACAGCATTAAGAAAAATCTGTTCTCTGTTGGGTATTTATTATACCGTAATTCCTACAGATAATGATCTGGTCATCTAAGGGAAAAGTCAATATTTAATACCAATATACTTGAGTTTATACAACACACTTTTAAAATAAAAAGAATTCAGGAGAAATAATGTGGTACATCCGTTAAAAAAAAATTGAATGCATGACACTAGCCCAAAACCATCCTTCGCAAAGCAATATTCCCAACAGCGAGACATAAGCATACCCAATAAATCCAGTCCTTATATGTTAGATAATTGGGTCTATTTTTCAGACAAAGGCAACAATAAACTTTCTCAATTTTATGTCATAAAATGCCTGCTGTTGCCTGCCTGCCAGTTGGGGGGGGGGGGAGAAGAGAGATTTTACTTGAATGTAAGATTGCATTAGATTGAAGGTTTCACATTTCATAGCCGCAGCAATGTGGCACGTCATTTTCAGAATTAAGCGATAACATTAAAATATGTGGAGGAGGAACTATTACATCTGAACACTGCTTGTCAGCAGTAATATTATTCCGCGAGAAAGTTCCCAAGCACCATTTTTATACAACTTGGTTATTTTTGCAGCTAGTGGTAGCAAGTCACATCCTTTATTCCAGTTATCCTTGCACCTAATTTAAAAAAAAAAGGTTAGTTGTTTTTTGTTTTACTTTTTTTTGAGTACTTTATTTCAAGCTCAAATTTATGTGAGCTGAAATTGTCATTTTTTTTTTCAAAAAATCATTTTAGGCAAAGAATTTAGAAAGGTTAACAGAGCAGACTAGATCAGTGTTTCTCAACATCAGCAATTTTAAGGTGGGTAGACTAATAATAATAATAACAACAACAACAACAACAGAGTTGGAAGGCTCAGGGAGGGTGAAAAACGGGCCCATCTGAACTTCAGGAAGGCCGGAAACAGGCCCGCTTCCAGCCTCCAGAGGACCTATGGAGCCTCAGGAAGTCGTTTTCACCTGGGAAGGGCTGCAAATTTTTTTACTAATGCACTGTGGGGTGTGGCTTATTTTGTGGGTGTGGCCTACCAGCCATGTGACCAGGTGGGAGTGGCTTGATTGTCATGTGACCAGGGGATGGCTTAAAGGTTATGTAACTGGCTTAAAGATGGCCAACTTGACGTAGCTCACATCAAGGGTTAGGGTTAAGGTGCCTGGCCTCTCCTCACTTCAAAGAAATACAACTTCCCTATCCATTTACTATTACTGAACATCCAAAGTATGTTACTTAATTCTATGTATATATGCCATATGTGTACAAGCATATTACACACAGGCGCACAAAAATATACATTATCTACTAGATAAACTGTATGTGTATGTACACACACACACACAAACACAGCTCTTCTAAAATTATACACATTCAACCTTATTTACTGCGGTAGGAAAAACATACCCAGAAACAAGGAGGGAAAAAAAGGAAAAAAATTCATTTTTTTTTCTACCGGTTCTGCGTCCTTGACCGTACCTGGAGGAGCCCATCACTGAAAGCCTCCAGAACCCAGGAGGGCAAAAACACCCCTGCAATGGTGCAGGAGGCTGACTAGTCCAGTGTTTCCCAACCTTGGCAACTTGAAGATATCTGGACTTCAACTCCCAGAATTCCCCAGCCAGCATTCGCTGGCTGGGGAATTCTGGGAGTTGAAGTCCAAATATCTTCAAGTTGCCAAGGTTGGGAAACACTGGACTAGGCCACGCCCACCGTGGCCACCCCCACCCAGCAACTAGGCAGAGAACCCCTTGCTAAACATTTTGAAGCCAACCCCAGATATAAAAAAAAATAAAAATAAATGGATACAGTAACATCCAGATCCAGGCTTTGTCTTTTCGGTTCTTGGTCGACTCTTCAAGTCTTCTCTGGCTGCTTTTCAAGACCAAAATAGATCAGGAACGGAATATGTTTCAGGGATGTAGAACCAGCAATAACTACACTAAAATGCTCAACACATTTTGTGAGTGGAATTGTATTTAGCCTCTCCAACTCCGTTTAGAGTAGTGAGATGGCTGCCAGCTGCTGCTAGTAACAGCTTCTTAATGTCTCACTTAGGGTGCTTATCCCAGGGAGTCTTGCAGAGAGGATACAAAGAAGGAGGAGGAGGAGGAAGAGGAGGAGGAGGGAGGAGGGAGGAGAGGAGGGAGGAGAAGAGGAAGAGGAGAAGGAGAAGAGGAAGAGGAGGAGGAGAGGAGGAGGAGGGAGAAGAAGAGGAAGAGGAGAAGGAGAAGGAGAAGAGGAAGAGGAAAGGAGGAGGAGGAGAAGGGAGAAGAAGAGGAAGAGGAGGAGGAGAAGAGGAGGAGGAGGAGGAGAGAAGGAGAAGGAGAAGAAGAAGAAGAGAAGGAGAAGGAGAAGAAGAAGAAGAAAAAGAGAAGGAGAAGGAGAAGAAGAGAAGGAGAAGAAGAAGAAGAGAAGGAGAAGGAGAAGGAGAGAAGGAGAAGGAGAAGGAGAAGGAGAAGGAGAAGATGAAGAAGAAGAAGAAGAAGAAGAAGAAGAAGAAGAAGAAGAAGAAGAAGAAGAAGGTGGCACCAGGAAGCACGACAACCACTAATATAATTAAATAATATAATTTTATTTAACATTAAATAATATAATTTGGATGCTCAGTAATAGTAAATCGATAGGGAAATTGTATCACTTTGAGGCGAGCGAGGAGAGGCCAGGCACCCTAACCCAAACCCTTGATGTGAGTGACGTCAAGTTGGCCACCTTTAAGCCAGTCACAAGCCAGTCACATGACCTTTGAGCCACCCCCAGTCACATGATCGTCAAGCCACTCCTACCTGGTCACATGGCCAACAAGTCACACCCACAAAATAAGCCACACCCACCGTGTGGCAGTAAACATTTTGGCTGCCCATTACTGCCTTTAAGCCACCCCTTGGTCACATGATCATCAAGCCACTCCTTTTTTAAAAAATAAACTTTATTGATTTTCTTAAAATTGACAAACATACAAACACACATTTAACATAAAATTGGGGTTGCAGATACCCTGCTTGTTCAAGAAGTCAAATTGCATTACAAAAAAAGAATACATTATTAATATGTTAAGTCAAGCTATTACTTTAAGTGAAAAGAAGAAATTTTATATTACCTTATTATGAGAAAAAAAACCCATAAACTTCCTATCTAAGCAAAGTACAAACACAAAAATTAAATCCTAACTATACTACTAATATGCATTTTTAATTCTTCTTTTTGTCTATCCATGTATACACTTTATTCCAAATCACATAAAATTCAGATTCTTCTTGGTTATTTAACCGTCTTGTCATCATATCCATTTCAGCACAGTCTAATATTTTCTTAATAACCTCCTCCTCTTTGGGAATATCTTCCCCCTTCCAATTTTGCGCATATACTATCCTGGCCGTTGTTGTTATATGAATAACTAAATGTAAAATATCTTTCTTATATTTCTGTTTGTTTATACCTAGTAAGTAAAATTCCGGAGATTTTTCTATCTTTTGCTTTATTATTTCTTTTATTATTCTTTCTATCACGCCACTCCTACCTGGTCACATGGCCTGCAAGCCACACCCACAAAATAAGCCACACCCACAGTGTGGTAGTAAAAAAAAATTGTAGCCCTTCACTGTCTACAGCCCTCTCCCTGGCCTTTTAGCTCCAGCCTCTTCCAACCCTGGAGCAATGCAAAGCAAAACCTCTATAGAGCAGTGATTTTCAACCTTTTTTGAGCGGTGGCACATTTTTTACATTTACGAAACCCTGGGGCACATGGAGTGGGTGGGTGGGTGGGCTAAAAAAAGTTTGGACAAAAAAATCCTTTCTCTCTCTTCCTCCCCCCCTTCGCTCTATTTCTTTCTCCCTCCCTCTTTCTCTCCCTTCCTTCCTCTCTTTTTTGCTCTCTTTCTCTCTCTCTCCCTACGTCCCTCTATGTCTTTCTCTCTCTCTCCTTCCCTCCCTCTCTCTTGCTTTATTTCTCCCTCTCTTTCTCTCTCTCTCTCGCTTTCTTTCTCTTGTTCTCTTTCTCTCTTGCTTTCTTTCTCTCTTCTCTTTCTCTCTCTCGCTCTTTCTCTCTCTTGCTTTCTCTCTCTCTCTTGCTTTCTCTCTCTTGCTTTCTCTTTCTCTTGTTCTCTTTCTCTCTCTCTCACTCTTTCTCCCTCTTGCTTTCTTTCTCTCTTGCTTTCTTTCTCTCTTGTTCTCTTTCTCTCTCGCTCGCTCTTTCTCTCCCTTGCTTTCTTTCTCTCTCTCTCTTGCTTTCTTTCTCTCTTGCTTTCTTTTTCTCTTGCTTTTTCTCTCTCTTGCTTTCTTTCTCTCTGAGCTTCGCGGCACACCTGACCATGTCTCACGGCACACTAGTGTGCCACGGCACACTGGTTGAAAAACACTGCTATAGAGCAAGGCAGCAAAGGGAAAATGGCCAACTTCAAGGTTGACAGGTGCATTGTGCTCCTAACTGAATCTTCACCCAAAGTGAGCCTAAAATAGTTAACAGAAATGTTATTTGAAAAGCCTGGGGAAAAAAAAAAACCCCACCATTCCATCTGCACAACATTAATCTCAGAAGCAAGCCATTCAGAGTGTGTTTGAATGGGGAGGTAAAAAAAAAACAACCCCATCATTTCAATAGTGCCTTGATTATATTCTACCTGCTCATTTTAAGAGAATTTGAAGACATCTCTTGCTGAATATCGCCCATGAAATTATGCAAAAGATCGAACGCTTTCCATCATCTGTAGGGGCTGAATGTATAGGGAGCTGTTTGCTGCATACCAATGCCGCTGCCAACCAAGGAAGTGAATAATGTTCCCCGGGAGAAGAATTGAAACTTCACAGAGGAAGAGTGAAGGTTGCAGGTGGCGTGTTGGAGAGCTTTGCTCACTTACAATAGCAGTCTCATAAATAAATAGCTGATCGACAATGAAAGAAAATAGATAAACAAGACTAAAGCGAGGATTCCCTATCTCCAAAGATACAATAAGGTTGGCAAACAGACCCGAGTGCAGGTCCAGTGCCAAAGTTACAATGGCACTGAAAAAAAAATGCAAGTGACAACTGTTGCAGCTTTCCAATGGTCAAGACACTTCACATTTGGGACATTCCTTGTCAAGTGGACCAGGTGTCCCCCCTCGACCACCTTCAATTTCAACGAAACTTTGCACGTACAGTGGTACCGCTACTTACGAAATTAATTCACTCTGTGACCAGGTTCTTAAGTAGAAATGTTTGTAAGAAGAAGCAATTTTTCCCATAGGAATCAATGTAAAAGCCAATAATGCATGCGATTGGGGAAACCACAGGGAGAGTGGAGGCCCTGTTTCCTCGCAGGAGATTCCTCGAGAGGTGCCACAGAGGCTTCTCCATGCCTTTTCTGGCCCTGTTTTCTCCCAGGAGATTCCTAGAGACCCAACAGAGGCTTCTCCCTACCTTTTCTGGTCCTGTTTCCTCCCAGGAGATTCCTAGAGAGACCCCACAGAGGCTTCTCCCTACCTTTTCTGGTCCTGTTTCCTCCCAGGAGATTCCTAGAGAGGCTCCACGGAGGCTTCTCCCCACCTTTTCCGGTTACAGTTTCGGAGGCTCGGGTTTGTAAGTGGAAAATGGTTCTTGAGAAGAGGCAAAAAATACTCTCTCTGCTGCTGCTGAAATAAATGGAGGGATATTTCTCCGACGACAACCAGCTGAAACTAGTCAGGCTAATTTGGTCTTTTTTAATTATGAAAAGTAATTGCAATCTTCCAACGTGGTGAAAAGTGAATTTGCGTGAGCGAAGAGATTAACAAGGCCAGGAATGGATGTGGCATATTTAAAGGCAGGCGGTTCAACATAATGTAAAATATCGTCCTTGCACACAAGATAAATTTAGCGTGTCACTTTTTTTTCTCCAGTGGTCATAAACGGATAATAAGCTTGTTCACCCAACATTCTTCCCTGTGTCGCATTCTTGACTGTTTAATCTGATTACAACTAATTAGCTTCCTGAATTTAAACATGCAAAATTCAAGGAGTTGCTCTTAGCATGTACAATTGGGCTTGTTGGTACAATGTTTGCCTGCAATTAGCAATCACTTAATTTATTTTACTAACTGGTCTGGTTGTTGATTCAAGAACTAAATTGGGCAAGGCAATATTTTTTTAAAAAAGGAAAGCAGAAAATGAAGAATGTAAAAATCATAGCTCTTTTTCAAGGCAACTTCCCTCCATGTGTGCAATTTTTTTTTTTTTTTTGCAATTGGGGTTTTATCAGAGCACAACATCACAAAATCCAGAGAGTCCCAAAGGTGTTTTTTTTCCAAAAAGGCAACTGCACTTTCCTGGCTTTTTTTTCTTTGAAGAGGTTTTGCTTCTCATCCAAGAAGCTTCTTCAGGTTCAAGTGAAATGTCTTCAAGGGAAAAACAAAGAAAGTCCAGTTGCCTTTTGAAAAAAGCACCTTACAAAAATACCAGTAATTAATAGAGATGCAACAAATTCATAAAGGCCCTGAGATAGGACAGTCAACAAAGAGGTTGACTTGTCTTTGTTGTATATATGTATTGTTTCCTTCTCTTCTTCTCTTCTCTTCTCTTCTCTTTTTCTTTTCTCTTTCTTCTCCTCCCTCCCTCCTTCTTTACCTCTTCTTCCTTCCTCCTTCTTTACCTCTTCTTCCTTCCTCCTTCTTTACCTCTTCTTCTTATAGTTTCCTTCTCTTCTTCTCTTCTTTTTTCTTTTTCTTTTCTTTCTTCTCCTTCCTTCCTCCTTCTTTACCTCTTCTTCTTCTTATAATTTCCTTCTCTTCTCTTCTTCTCTTCTTTTTTCTTTTTCTTTTCTCTTTCTTCTCCTTCCTTCCTCCTTCTTTATCTTTTCTTCCTTCCTCCTTCTTTACCTCTTCTTCCTTCCTCCTTCTTTACCTCTTCTTCTTCTTATAATTTCCTTCTCTTCTCTTCTCTTCTTCTCTTCTTTTTTCTTTTCTCTTTCTTCTCCTTCCTTCCTCCTTCTTTATCTCTTCTTCCTTCCTCCTTCTTTACCTCTTCTTCTTCTTATAATTTCCTTCTCTTCTCTTCTTCTCTTCTTTTTTCTTTTTCTTTTCTCTTTCTTCTCCTTCCTTCCTCCTTCTTTATCTCTTCTTCCTTCCTCCTTCTTTACCTCTTCTTCCTTCCTCCTTCTTTACCTCTTCTTCTTCTTATAATTTCCTTCTCTTCTCTTCTTCTCTTCTTTTTTCTTTTTCTTTTCTCTTTCTTCTCCTTCCTTCCTCCTTCTTTACCTCTTCTTCCTTCCTCCTTCTTTACCTCTTCTTCTTCTTATAATTTCCTTCTCTTCTCTTCTTCTCTTCTTTTTTCTTTTTCTTTTCTCTTTCTTCTCCTTCCTCCCTCCTTCTTTACCTCTTCTTCTTCTTATAATTTCCTTCTCTTCTCTTCTTCTCTTCTTTTTTCTTTTTCTTTTCTCTTTCTTCTCCTTCCTTCCTCCTTCTTTATCTCTTCTTCCTCCCTCCTTCTTTACCTCTTCTTCCTCCCTCCTTCTTTACCTCTTCTTCTTCTTATAATTTCCTTCTCTTCTCTTCTTCTCTTCTTTTTTCTTTTTCTTTTCTCTTTCTTCTCCTTCCTTCCTCCTTCTTTATCTCTTCTTCCTTCCTCCTTCTTTACCTCTTCTTCCTTCCTCCTTCTTTACCTCTTCTTCTTCTTATAATTTCCTTCTCTTCTCTTCTTCTCTTCTTTTTTCTTTTTCTTTTCTCTTTCTTCTCCTTCCTTCCTCCTTCTTTAACTCTTATTCTTCTGTATAGTTTCTTTCTCTTCTTCTCTCCTCTTTTATTTTTCTTTTCTCTTTCTTCTCCTCCCTCCCTCCTTCTTTACCTTCCTCCTTTTTTACCTCTTCCTTCCTCCTTCTTTATCTCTTCTTCTTCTTATAGTTTCCTTCTCTTCTCTTCTTCTCTTCTTTTTCTTTTCTCTTTCTTTTCCTTCCTCCCTCCTTCTTTACCTCTTCTTCCTTCCTCCTTCTTTACCTCTTCTTTTTCTGTAGAGTTTCCTTCTCTTCTTCTCTTCTCTTTTCTTTTTCATTTCTCTTTCTTCTCCTCCCTCCCTCCTTCTTTACCTTCCTCCTTCTTTACCTCTTCCTTCCTTCTTCTTTACCTTTTAAAAATGTGTTGTTCTTCTTTCTCTTTTTTATTCAATTAAGATACTAACTACCATTGATTGATTGATTGGTTGATTGATTGAACTTTTATGCAGCCTCTCTCCGAGGACTCAGGGTGGCTTACAACATATAATGAACAATATACAATATCTTAGATCCAATTAATTAGATTTAAATGTCCAAAAAACCCCAAAATCATAAAAAACAGTCATTCCAGTCGCTCAACATTCGCTCAACACGTTCATTGGCCAGGAGGCAAGAATCTAATGGCTCCAAGCTTGGCGGCATAAGTTAATCTTAACACTCTTATGGAAGGTGAGGGTAGTCTGAACCTCCAGGGGGAGCTGATTCCAGAGGACCGGAGCCCCCACAGAGAAGGCTCTCCCCCTAGGTCCTGTCAAACAACATTGTCTAGTTCAGTGATTTTCAACCTTTTTTGAGCCGCGGCACATTTTTTACATTTACAAAATCCTGGGGCACACCACCAACCAAAAGGACACAAAACGACACTCTAAGACACTCTCCTCTCTTTTTCCATCCCTCTTGTGTGTGTGTGTATACATACTCTTGAACCATTTCCAAAAACAGGTGAGGGCTGGGGGGTTTTCTCTTTTACGTTTTGGGTGCTTTTTATCATATGCTTTCAATCAAGAGTCACTTCTCTCTCTCTCTCTTTTGTTTCTCTCTCTTTCATCTCATTCTCTGTCTCAATCATTTTCTCATTTCTCTTTTTTCCTCCCCTCTTTGCTCATTTCTCTCTCTCTCTCTCCCTTCCTCTCCTTTTCTCTCTCTCTCTCTCTTGCTTTCTTTCTATCTCTTTCTCTCTCTCTTGCTTTCTTTCTTTCTCAGTCTTTCTTTCTCTCTTTCTCTTTCTCTCTCTCTCACTTGCTTTCTCTCTCTCACTCTTTCTTTCTTTCTTTCTCTTTCTCTCTCTCTCTTTCTTTCTCTCTTTCTCTCTTTCTCTCTCTCTTTCTTTCTCTCTCTCTCTCTCTCTTTCTCTCTCTAAGCAAAAAGTTGTGAGACCAGAACCTGAGCTTCCTTCTTCGCGGCACACCTGACCATGTCTCGCGGCACACTAGTGTGCCACGGCACACTGGTTGAAAAACACTGGTCTAGTTGATGGAACCTGGAGAAGGCCGACTCTGTGGGACCAAGGATTCATGCGGCAGAAGGCAGTCCCACAGGTATTCTGGACCAATGCCATGTAGGGCTTTCGTTGCAACCATTCATTTAGTGACCATTGGAAGCTACGACAGCGTTGAATATAAGTAACTTGCAACCAGGCTTCACACTTACAACCATCACAGCATCCCCACAATTATGTGATCAGAATTCAAGTGCGTGGCAACAAGCATAGGTTTACAGTGGTTGCAGAATCCATACGATTCCCATTTGATTCGATTTGATTTTACTGGATTTGTATGCCGCCCCTCTCCATAGACTCGGGGCGGCTAACAACAGTAGTAAACAGCATATGACAATCCAATATAAACAGTTAAAAACCCCTATTGTAAAACCAAACATACATACAGACATACCATGCATAAAATTGTAAAGGCCTAGGGGGAAAGAGGATCTCAATTCCCCCATGCCTGGCGACAGAGGTGGGCTTTGAGTAGCTTACGAAAGGAAAGGAGGGTGAGAGCAATTCTAATCTCTGGGGGCAGTTGGTTCCAGAGGGTCGGGGCCGCCACAGAGAAGGCTCTTCCCCTGGGCCCCGCCAAGCAACATTGTTTAGTTGACGGGACCCGGAGAAGGCCCACTCTGTGGGACCTAACTGGTTGCTGGGATTCGTGCAGCAGAAGGCGGTCCCTGAAATAGTCTGGTCCGGTGCCATGAAGGGCTTTATAGGTCATAACCAACACTTTGAATTGTGACCGGAAACTGATCGGCTACCAATGCAGACTGCGGAGTGTTGGAGTAACATGGCCATATTTGGGGAAGCCCATGATTGCTCTCGCAGCTGCATTCTGCACGATCTGAAGTTTCCGAACACTTCCCAAAGGTAGCCCCATGTAGAGAGTATTACAGTAGTCGAGCCTCGAGGTGATGAGGGCATGAGTGACTGTGAGCAGTGACTCCCGGTCCAAATAGGGCCGCAACTGGTGCACCATCCCAGCTGGATTCCAACAAGCAAAGTCAAAGGAGGAAGCCAAATTCACTCAATGGGTGCATGATTTACTTAACAACTTCAGCGATTAGTTTAACAACCATGGTGGGGGGGGGAATCGAGTGCAATTTACTTAACTACTACACTATTTAGCTGCAGGAATTTTTGTACCAGTTGTGGCTGTAAGGCAAAGACCCCCTGTATCTCGCCTGGAACCTCCCTGAAATGATTTTAATTGAAACTTGATATGAATCTTATTTGTATCTCTGTTAAATGTGAAGGGTTTTTTGGCCCGGAATCAAATTTTCCATAATCTTCATTTTGGAATTGAATATTGGATACGTAAGTCGGTCTCTTTGCAACAAAGAAAAGCGAAGTAATCTATTAGCTGACATGATGTTACGATATAGATTGTCATTCATTTTTATGAGTTGCTGTCAGGGCTTGCAGCAATAAACTTATTATAACCTCCCCGACTGCATGAGATGCCCGGGAATTTTTGCACAGCCCTTATTAAAATTTCAATAATTGTATATCAAACAAATCAGCGGTGACTTTTATGAAATGATTTCTCCTGCAAGTCACAGAGGAAAAAATGCATGGCGGGGAGCGAAACCTTTTCCGCGTTGTTATTTCGTTTTACCACATTACAATAATTCTATACCTTTCAGGACATGTTTGTTTTCTGATTTATCGTCTTTATAAACACATGGTGTCATTTCCTGTGCAGCTTGCCCTCCTGACGGAATGAGAGAATCCCATCAATTGTTTGAGCCATTGCAATTTGGATAATGCGATTAGACAATTTACAACTGTGTTGCCTCCGATCTGATCGAACAGTAGTTCATAAAATCATATACCAAAATGTTCTTCCTGTTTTAGTGACTACTTCACCTTTAAATGCAACAACGAACAAGCACGTAATAGATTCAAACTTAACGTAAAACGCTCCAGACTAGATGGCAGAAAATCACGACTTCAGCAATAGAGTCAGGGGTCCCCAAACTTGGCAACTTTAAGACTTGTGGACTTCAACTGCCAGAATTCTCCAGCCAGCTATGTGTGTGCTATGCTGGCTGGAGAATTCTGGGAGTTGAAGTCCACAAGTTTTAAAGTTGCCAAGTTTGGGGACCCCTGAATAGAGTGATCAATGCCTGGAACACATTACCTGACTCTGTGGGTTCCTCCCCAAACCCCAAAATCTTTAACCTCAGATTGACTACAGTTGATTTCTCCCCCTTTCTAAGAGGTCTGTAAGGGGTGTGCATAAGCGCACTATTGTGCCTACCGCACCTAT
The DNA here is from genome assembly GCF_031021105.1 of Erythrolamprus reginae. Taxonomy (NCBI): domain Eukaryota; kingdom Metazoa; phylum Chordata; class Lepidosauria; order Squamata; family Dipsadidae; genus Erythrolamprus; species Erythrolamprus reginae. The sequence goes on along the minus strand of NC_091959.1, from coordinate 8,871,624 downwards.
CCCCCTGTCGTATTGTCTCCTTTTATCATTACTTACTACTTATGTTATGTGAATACAAACTACAATTCCTATACTTGTTCAACTAAATGAATGCATGAATGAATGAATGAACAGACAGACAGACAAATAAATGAAGGAAGGAAGGAAGGAAGGAGTGGGTGGGTGGGTAGGTAGGTAGGTAGGTAGGTAGGTAGGTAGGTAGGTAGATAGATAGATAGATAGATAGATAGATAGATAGATAGATAGATAGATAGATAGATAGATAGATGATGTGGGCATTCAGAGATATTAGTTTAGTTTAGTTTAGTTTTATTGGATTTATGAAAATATACAATAATAATCCAATACTAAAAGCAAATTAAAACCCCTTAATATATAAAAACCAAACATACATACAAACATACCATGTATACAGTTGTAACGGCCTAGGGGGAGAAAAAAGTCTTAATTCCCCCATGCCTGGCGGCAGAGGTGGGTTTTAAGTAGCTTACGAAAGACAAGGAGGGTGGGGGCAATTCTAATCTCTGGGGGGAGTTGGTTCCAGAGGGCTGGGGCGGCCACGGAGAAGGCTCTTCTCCTGGGTCCCGCCAAGCGGCATTGTTTAGTTGACCGGACCCGGAGAAGACCCACTCTGTGGGACCTAACTGGCCGCTGGGATTCATGCGGCAGAAGGCGGTCCCTGAGATAATCTGGTCCGGTGCCATGAAGGGCTTTATAAGTCATAACCAACACTTTGAATTGTGACCGGAAACTGATCGGCAACCAATGCAGACTGCGGAGTGTTGGTGTGACATGGGCATACTTAGGGAAGCCCATGATTGCTCTCGCAGCTGCATTCTGCACGATCTGAAGTTTCCGAACACTTTTGAAAGGTAGCCCCATGTAGAGAGCGTTACAGTAGTCGAGCCTCGAGAAGGCTGAGATCTCCTTCTCCTGACAAATCCATTGAAAGGTCTCCATCATATACTGATTTATTGTTTACTCCTCAATTTATTAACTGCTGCTGTTACATAATAGGCTTCTGGTAACGGTTAATGTGATTCAAGGGGAACGTTATTACATAAATGGGGAATAATCTCATTCTAATTAAATACATTTAAATTAATTTGCCCCAGCTCCAACAGTTGCTTATGCTGGCCCTGATGGCTTTTCTGGAAGCTGCTCTGTCAAGACATTAATCAAAGCCACCCCCCAGCAAGTTATCTATTTTTAATCTTATGAGATAAGAGAAGTAGTTGGGATATTAAAAAAGAAAGAAAGTTAGTGACTATGACCACATGGTGGACACCCTGCCCTCTGTCTATGTGAATTTCTTTACTCACCATCTTGATTTTTTTGAGGCTCGCCCCCTGCTTGGACACCTCTGCCAATATTGCTATTTCTCCAGGAAAGACAAAAATCTGGCATTCTTTCTTTCTTTCTTTCTTTCTTTCTTTCTTTCTTCTTTCTTTCTTTCTTTTTTTCTTCCTTCCTTCCTTCTTTCTTCCTTTCTTTCCAACTTTCTTTCTTTCTTTCTTTTCTTCCTTCTTTCTTTCTTTCCTTCTATCTTTCTTTCTTTCTTTTTTTCCTTCCTTCCTTCTTTTTTCTTTCTTTCCTTCTATCTTTTTCTTTCTTTCTTTTCTTCCTTCCTTCCTTCTTTTTTTATTTTTTTCTTCCTTCCTTCCTTCCTTTCTTTCTTTCTTGTACAGTATATCAAACTTATTAACTGCCCATCTCTCTCACAGAAGGGATCTGGGCAGCGTTCTTGCTTCTACTATTCCTTATTTATAAATTCTAGGAAGTCCAACATCAGGGTTTTTTTTTAATGTCAGAACTTTCTTCGTAGCTGAATAAAGCTAGGCTTCTCATTTGATTGGACTCTGTCAAGGTGAATTGCTCAAGTCATTTCTTTACTGCTGTCTGTCTGTAGACAGGCATCTTGCCAGAACACTATCTGCATAACTGTCAGATAACACTGGGGAACAATTTGTAACACAATTTCTGTTGAGTTTGATTTTTGAGCTGTTTTATAATTAATTGGGCATGCTGGTTTCAAAACCATAGTTAGTTTTTTTCTACCACATCAACTTTTCTCTCTACACCTTATATGTATGTATGTATATACTGTATATATATATCACATGTTTTTGCTGATTATAGTTTGTTGACTATGAATAAATTAACTGCCCTGGGTTGGGCCTAGAGGCAAAAAGGAGCTGTGACGTTCCTTCAATATACCAGGGTGATCCAACAGAAGAAATATATTCTTTGCAAACAGTATATTTGGTAAGTTTTTAACTTTACTTTATACCTGTATGTCCAATTTGTATGACTTTTGTGGGTATCCTGTAGCTTAGAAAGTTGACATGATAGACAAAAACTGTGGTTATTTTTGGATCCAGAGGCCAGAAGTTCGCGGGAAAACAAATCACAGATTTAAGTCAACAAAATTGCTGTTCCCCAGGGTAAATATTCTGAAGATTCAAGGAGGACCTCTTCTGGATCTCTCTTTCTCTCTCTTCATACCAAGGACTCAACATTGATTTCTCACTCTACTTCTTCCTCCTACAATTCTGCACCAGATTCTACCACAGACCCATTTTAAAGAGCTTTGAAGACCTGTATGTCCCTTTGATCATTTCAGGCCAGGATGTTAAGTGAGCTTGTTTGGAGTGCATGTTGTTATGCCTTGACCTTGTGTTTTGTTCTTGTTATTGACTTTCAATCCCCTATAGCAGGGGTCCCCAAACTTTTGACACAGGGGGCGAGTTCACTGTCCTTTGGACTGTTGGAGGGCCGGACTATAAAAAAAACCTATGAACAAATCCCTATGCACACTGCACATACCTTATTTTAAAGTAAAAAACAAAATGGGAACGTACTATTTAGAGGGGGGGGGAAGAAGTCTGAAATTCATATATATTTATGTTTTGTTTTTAATTTTCTTTTGTTAACATCTGATTGGCTATACAAGGTTTTCTTGGCTTATTAGAAAAATGTATAAAGAAAGAAAGAAGCACTTTGGCATAATGGTCAATAAGTTAGAAATATAATTGGTGTTGTACTTTTTTGAGGAGGGAATTTAATTAAAAGAAAATGAATGTAACTGGATAACAAAATTAGGAAAAAAACTTTTGCAACTTTTTTGATGATTGATATTAGTTACTAACAAAATACCGCATTTTATTCATGGAAAATTAGATGTGCTCCTGTCACTCACCCGCGGGCCGGATAAATAGCCTCAGCGGGCCACATGTGGCCCACGGGCCGTACTTTGGGGACCGCTGCCCTATAGGGACTTTGTGGTCTGTCTCACAGTTATAGGCCGCCCAAAGTCACATCTCTGAGATTCAAATCTTGAAATAAATAAAATTTACGAGCCCTCTTCCTTTTTATTGGATGGGGGCAGCTTCTCCTCTAAGTGCTTTCCTGGCTACGGTTCCATGTATCTTAAAAGCTGACAGGAATATAACAGAGCAAACATGTGGAGGTCTTTCCTGAAGAGAAAGAATAGCTCTTTTTTATATATCCTTGTTTAATAGTACAGTTTTTCTGGTGAATTCAAGGTAGCCCTGTTTCGCATTCCTGCGGGCAAAGAACAAGCTGTTCATAAGAAACCCCAGTAAAGGCAAACTCTTGAAATAGCATATGACAAAACTCTTTAAATTCAACACTTGTCAAAGTCTGGGATCTTTAAAAAAAAAAAAACCGATTACAGTTGGGCCTGAGAGGAAAGAAGAAAGGCCCTGTCAGTGCTGAAATGGGAGACAAATGAGCGGGAAACCTCTCTCCACGTAAAGGAGAAAGAACCAGTTTATCTATCTATCTATCTATCTATCTATCTATCTATCTATCTATCTATCTATCTATCTATCTATCTATCTATCTATCTATCTATCTATCTATCTATCTATCTATCTAATCTATCTATCTATCTATCTATCTATCTAATCTATCTATCTATCTATCTATCTATCTATCTATCTATCTAGTCTGTCTGTCTGTCTGTCTGTCTGTCTATCTAATCTATCTATCTATCTATCTCTATCTATCTATCTATCTTATCTATCTATCTATCTATCTATCTATCTATCTATCTAATCTATCTATCTATCTATCTATCTATCTATCTATCTCTATCTATCTATATCTATCTATCTATCTATCTATCTATCTATCTATCTATCTAATCTATCTATCTATCTATCTATCTATCTATCTATCTATCTATCTAATCTATCTATCTATCTATCTATCTATCTATCTATCTATCTATCTATCTATCTAATCTGTCTGTCTGTCTGTCTGTCTGTCTATCTAATTTATCTATCTATCTATCTATCTATCTATCTCTATCTATCTATCTATCTAATCTATCTATCTATCTATCTATCTATCTAATCTATCTATCTATCTATCTATCTATCTATCTATCTATCTAATCTATCTATCTCTATCTATCTATCTATCTATCTATCTAATCTATCTATCTATCTATCTATCTATCTATCCATATCTATCTATCTATCTATCTATCTATCTAATCTATCTATCTATCTATCTATCTATCTATCTATCTATCTATCCATATCTATCTATCTATCTATCTATCTATCTATCTATCTATCTATCTATCTATCTATCTATCTATCTATCTATCTATCTAATCTATCTATCTATCTATCTATCTACCTACCTACCTATCTAATCTATCTATCTATCTATCTATCTATCTATCTATCTATCCATATCTATCTATCTATCTATCTATCTATCTATCTATCTATCTATCTATCTATCTATCTATCTATCTATCTCTATCTATCTATCTATCTATCTCTCTCTATCTCTATCTATCTATCTATCTATCTATCTATCTATCTATCTATCTATCTATCTATTCTTTGTCCAATATACAATACATATGGAAGAGAATAGACATTAAGTAATATATATAAAGATAGAAAGTAAAAAAGAAGAGAATATATATGGTATAAGACATACAGAGAGAATATATATGATCAGGAGATAAGGAAAGACAATTGGACAGGGGACGAAAGGCACACCAGTGCACTTATGTACGCCCCTTACTGACCTCTTAGGAACCTGGAGAGGTCAATCGTGGAGAGTCTAAGGGAGAAATGTTGGGGGTTGGGAGTTGACATTATTGAGTCCGGTAATGAGTTCCACGCTTCGACAACTCGATTGTTAAAGTCATATTTTTTACAGTCAAGTTTGGAGCGGTTCGTATTAAGTTTGAATCTGTTGTGTGCTCTTGTGTTGTTGCGGTTGAAGCTGAAGTAGTCGTTGACCGGAAGGACGTTGCAGCATATGATCTTGTCGGCAATACTTAAATCGTGTTTTAGGCACTGCAGTTCTAAGCTTTCAAGACCCAGGATAGATATTTTCGTAGGGTATTCTGTTTCGAGTGGAGGAATGAAGGGCTCTTCTGGTGAAATATCTTTGGACGTTTTCGAGAGTGTTGATGTCTGAGATGTGGTGTGGGTTCCAGACAGATGAGCTGTATTCGAGAATGGGTCTGGCATAGGTTTTGTAGGCTCTAGTCAGTAGTGTGAGATTGCCAGAGCAGAAGCTACGTCGGATCAGGTTAACAACTCTGGAAGCCTTTTTGGCGATATTTTTGCAGTGGGCTTTAGCACTTAGGTTGTTTGCTATTAGTATTCCAAGGTCTTTTACTGAGTGTGGGTTGGCTGCGAGAAATTTTTTTATTCAGTTCATATTTGAGGTTTGGATTCATATATGAGGTTTTCTCTGAAGTTGTGAGTGGACTCAAGGAATAGGCCGAAATATGACATTCTGAGGTAAAGTTGCTGATGCTTGAATATATACATAGTGAAAACGGGACAGGAATCCGTGTAGAATAGCAAGAAACCGAAATACAGATTGTTTAGTCAGTTTAAATCTGAGAGATGGATTAAAAGAGGCCTGTGGTTTGATTTTTAGCTGCACTCTTATACTTTAAAAAAAATATCAGTCAAGTGAAGGGTATGCTCTTGCATTATATTTTAGTACAAATCCATCACCAAAACCATGGCAAGCAAGGACTACCTCAATACATATTTATTCAATCCGGCAGCTATCTGTATTTGTTGCAAAGGTATGCATATCCTTCAAAAAGCACAGAGAATTAAAGCAAAACAAAACACGCAGGATCTTTGGCCCGCCAGACCTTAACAACGTAGATTTATTTTCCTGCAGATTCGTGCCGCTACCTTTCACGAATCAATGGAATCTCGCAAGAAGACTCAGTTCTCATTTCTGAGGCGATAGATCTCAATTCAAGATGGAAAACACAGGCCAAACAGCAATAGAATACTTTGTATTTCTGCTAGTTTTGTATTTTCCTAGCTGGATTTTTTGTTGTTGTTGTTGTAAAAGATCCTGTGAGAAATAATTGAGGAAATTTGGTGTAAACTTTTTTGGTGGCTAATGAAGGGGTTACAGGCCACTCTCAATGAAGCTTCAGAATGAATTATTATTGTTATTATAATTATTATAATTATTATAATTATTATAATTATTATAATTATTATAATTATTATAATTATTATAATTATTATAATTATTATAATTATTATAATTATTATAATTATTATAATTATTATAATTATTATAATTATTATAATTATTATAATTATTATAATTATTATAATTATTATAATTATAATTATTATAATTATAATTATTATAATTATTATAATTATAATTATAATTATAATTATTATTATTATTATTATAATAATAATAATAATAATAATAATAATTATTATTATTATTATAATTATTATAATTATTTTATTAGATTTGTATGCCGCCCCTCTCCGAAGACTCGAGGCAGCTCACAACAGTAATAAGAAACAGTGTAACAATGGAACAAATCTAATAATAAAAATACAGTGTTCCCTCAATTTTCGTGGGTTCGAACTTCGCGAAAAGTCTATACCACGGTTTTTCAAAAATATTAATTAAAAAAAACTTTGTGGGTTTTTTCAATATACCACGGTTTTTTCCCGCCCGACAACGTCATACATCATCACCAAACTTTCGTCTGCCTTTAATAAATATTTTTTAAATAAACTTTAATAAATAAACATGGTGAGTAATAATTTAAATGGTTGCTAAGGGAATGGGAAATTGCAACTTAGGGGTTTAAAGTGTAAAGGGAAGGCTTGTGATACTGTTCATAGCCAAAAATAGTATATTTACTTCCGCATCTCTACTTCGCGGAAATTCGACTTTCGCGGGCGGTCTCGTAACGCATCCCCCGTGGAAATCGAGGGAACACTGTATATAAAAACCCCATTGAATGTGAAATCTCATTTAGATAATAATAATAATAATTGCCCCTACCCTTCCTGCCTTCCGCAAGATGTTGAAGACCTAGCTATGTCGCCAGGCATGGGGGAAATAACTATCTCTCCCCCCCCATCACCTTTTTTTCCTGAGTGTAATATATGAGAATGGTGTGATTGTGCAGTAATGATTGCTTTTAATATCTATGGGTTTTAAATCTCATTTTTTAACTCTATTGGATTTGTATTCTATGTATTGTATCGTTGTTGTTGTGAGCTGCAATCAATCAATCAATCAAATCAATAATAATAATAATAATAATAATAATAATAATAATAATAATAATAATAATAATATATTAGATTTGTAGGCCGCCCCTCTCCAAGGACTCGGAGCAGTTCACAACAAAAACAATAATACAATGTAATACAAATCCAATATTAAAAGAAAAGTAAATTAAAACCCATTTCCATTAAAAAAAACAATCAATTCTACACAATCACACCACTCTCAGATGCTAAGTCAGAAAGTGGGGGAGAGAGTTAGTCCCCACATGCCTAGTGGCATAAGTGGGTCTTCAACATCTTGCGGAAGACAAGGAGGGTGGGGGCAATCCGAATCTCCGGGGGGAGTTGATTCCAGAGGGCTGGGGCCACCACAGAGAAGGCTCTTCCCCTAGGTCCCACCAGACAACATTGTTTTGTTGATGGGACCCGGGGAAGGCCAACTCTGTGGGACCTAATTGGCTGCTGGGATTCGTGCGGCAGAAGGCGGTCCTGTAGATCAGTGATTTTCAACCTTTTTTTAACCGCGGCACATTTTTTACATTTACAAAATCCTGGGGCACACCACCAACCAAAATGACACCAAACGATACTCTAAGACACTCTCCTCTCTTTTTCCATCCCTGTCTCCTCCCCCTCTTGTGTGTGTGTGTGTGTGTGTGTGTGTGTGTGTGTGTGTATACATACTCTTGAGCCATTTCCAAAAACAGGTGAGGGCTGGGGGGTTTTCTCTCTTATTTTTTGGGTGCTTTTTATCATATGCTTTAAATCAAGAGTCACTTCTCTCTCTCTATCTTGTTTCTCTCTCTTTCCTCTCATTCTCTGTCTCAATCGTTTTCTCATTTCTCTTTTTTCCTCCCCTTTTTGCTCATTTCTCTCTCCCTTCCTCTCCTTTTCTCTCTCTCTCTCTTGCTTTCTATCTCTTTCTCTCTCTCTCTTGCTTTCTTTCTCTTTCTCTCTTGCTTTCTTTCTCTTTCTCTCTTGCTTTCTCTCTCTCTCTTTCTCTCTCACTTTCTTTCTCTCTCACTCTTTCTCTCTCTCTCTTGCTTTCTTTCTCTTTCTCTCTTGCTTTCTCTCTCTCTCTTTCTCTCTCACTTGCTTTCTCTCTCACTCTTTCTCTCTCTCTCTTGCTTTCTTTCTCTTTCTCTCTTGCTTTCTCTCTCTCTCTTTCTCTCTCACTTGCTTTCTCTCTCTCTCTTTCTCTCTCACTTGCTTTCTCTCTCACTCTTTGTCTCTCTCTCTAAGTAAAAAGTTGTGAGACCATAACCTGAGCTTCCTTCTTCGCGGCACACCTGACCATGTCTCGCGGCACACTAGTGTGCCACGGCACACTGGTTGAAAAACACTGCTGTAGATTGATTGATTGATTGTTTATTTATTTATTTACTTAGAAACAAAGAAACATAGAAGTCTGACGGCAGAAAAAGACCTCATGGTCCATCTAGTCTGCCCTCATTCATTCATTCATTCATTCATTCATTCATTCATTCATTCATTCATTCCACTTCTATGCCACCCAATCCCGAACGACTCAAGGCGGCTTACAGCAATAATAAAAATACAATATAAATAGATACAACGCAATAAAAAAGAAATCGAACATTATCTAAAACTAAAACCTCATTAAAAAGTTATTTCAAAAGGCAGCCACAATCATACACATACACACCATTCATAGAGTTGGCCATCAAGAGTTGGAAGTAAATTCATTGCCCCCAGGCCTGCCGACAGAGCCAGGTCTTCATGGCCTTACGAAAGACCAGCAAGGTGGGAGCAGTACAGGGGGTAGTTGGTTCCATAGAGCCGGGGCCGCCACAGAGAAGGCCCTCCCCTGTGGTCCCACCAACCTGCATTGCTTAGTCGACGGGACCTGGAGGAGGCTAACTCCGTGGGCTCCAATTTTGTCTCTGGGATCTTTGTGACAAGAGATGGTCCCATAGATGGTCTGGCCCTGAGCCATATAGGGTTTTATAGGTAATAACCAACACCTTGAATTGTGCCCGGAGACTAATAGGAAGCCAGTGCAGCTCGTGGAGCAAAGGTGTTATATGGGTGTTGGCCTCTGGGGGGCAGGGGAAGCTGTTTTCGCCCTCCCCAGGCATTGAATTATGGGTGTGGGCACTCACACATGCACGATAGCGCATGCCCATGCTCTTTCGGTACCAGAGGAAAAAAAGGTTTGCCATCACTGGCATATATGGGTATGTGCAATTTGATGATGAGACTTTGGCTTACCTGATAAAAACAACCAACTTGAAATACTGACTGTATGGAAGAATGAAAAACAGGTACTCTACAACAGTGTTTCCCAACCTTGGCAACTTGAAGATATTTGGACTTCAACTCCCAGAATTCCCCAGCCAGGGGAATTCTGGGAGTTGAAGTCCAGATATCTTCATGTTGCCAAGGTTGGGAAACACTGCTCTGCAAAATCAATAATAAAAAGACCTCAACAGCTTTAATGGAACCGTTTGCCTGCAGGTTTTCTACCCTTGTCTAGGAAAGTATGATGTAGTATTGGCTTCTCTTGGGTATCTTTAGATCAAATAAATGACTTGCTTTAGCTACACTAAGTCAATGGGCCAGAAAATAGGTAGAGAAAGAATGAAAATTTCTCTTTTCTGCTCTATGTATTATTCTAGTTCTATATTTGCTTTTAACATGGTACTACTTGTACAGCCTAGTAGAATTATTAAAACTGTCCCCGGTCAATGACCATAACATAAGTATTTGCAATTGTCTTATTTGCAATTGTCTTATTTGCGAGTCTTCGGAGAGGGGTGGCATACAAATCTAATAAATTATTATTATTATTATTATTATTATTATTATTATTATTATTATTATTAATTGTATTGTTATTCCAATTGTACTGACACTAAACATATATATATATATCAGCACATACTTTCCTTTGTTCTAGAACAGGTTCTCAACCTTTCTAATGCCGCGGCCCCTTAATACAGTTCCTCATGTTGTGGTGACCCCCCCCAACATAAGTCTAGCACCAATTTTCCCAACAGAACTTTAAGCTGATTGGCTGGAAGGTCAGAGGGACACCCCCACTGTAAACGGCTGATTGGTTGGATTGTAAAAATATGTTCCAAGGCGCCAAAATAGAAGCTTTAGTTCCTAACACCATGGGAAATTTGCCTTTTCCCATGGCCTTAGGTGACCTTCGACCACCCAAATGGGTCCTGACCCCCAGGTTGAGAACCACTGTATTTCTATTGTATTTATTAGATTTGTATGCCGCCGCTCTCCGAAGATTCGGGGCAGCTAACAACAATAAAAAAGACAATGTGAACAAATCTAATATTAAAAATAATCTAAAAAACCCCAATTTAAAGAACCACTCATACATACAAGCATACCATGTATAAATTCTATAAGCCTAGGGGGAAGAGAAATTTCAATTCCCCCATGCTTGATGACAGAGGTGGGTTTTAAGGAGCTTGCGAAAGGCAAGGAGGGTGGGGGCAACTCTGATATCTGGGGGGAGCTGGTTCCACAGGGTTGGGTCCGCCACAGAGAAGGCTCTTCTCCTGGGTCCTACCAAACGACATTGTTTAGTTGACGTGACCCGGAGAAGGCCAACTCTGTGGGACCTAACCGGTTGCTGGGATTCATGTGGCAAAAGGCGGTCCCGGAGATATTCTGGTCCGATGCCATGAAGGGCTTTATAGGTCATAACCAACACTTTGAATTGTGACCGGAAATTGATCGGCCACCAATGCAGACTGCGGAGTGTTGGTGTAACATGGGCATACCTTGGGAAGCCCATGATTGCTCTCGCAGCTGCATTCTGCACGATCTGAAGTTTCCGAACACTCTTCAAAGGTAGCCCCATGTAGAGAGCATTACAGTAGTTGAACCTCGAGGTGATGAGGGTATGAGTAACTGTGGTGTACACTGGTGTAGAAGAAGGTTCTGCCTGGGTCCATCCATCATATTATTCAATAAGAAAGGAAATGGCTGTGGAAGCCATACTACTTTGACATTTCTAAGAAGTTGAGAATCTGCCCAAATAGATAATAATTGTCTTCTTTGGTTGTCAAGGGCTTCTCAGGTCCCCAATAAAAGGAGAGTCTTTCCCATCAGGTGCTTCAGTTAGAGTTGCCTGAGCAGGAACTCATAACTGTTCACAGACCAATCCTCAATAGGATTAGGGTTCAACATGGCAGGTGCACCTACTCTCCTCCATAAATGGGAAATGTTTTCCTGTTCAAAATGCATCTGTGGGTGTTCCAAAGCAGACAGTGTATGAATTGTGAAACAGTGGCCTCGGAGTGCATATCAGGGAAACCCCAGAGACTTTTCTGTAGGCAACTCCATTATGTATTAACTATATAAATAGTCTACGTTTAAAATTCTAGACAGAGTAAATAGGTTTATATTTGCTCCATGCTGAATTGGAGGTTAGCAATCCTGCATTCGAAAGCCAAATGATGCCATGAGATGGCATGAACTCCCGTCTTTCGCTCCAGCTACTGCCAGGGTCATGAAAGGAGCCCCCACTGGGCGTCCCCAGGGCAACGGTGATGTCACCGGCTAATCCTTTCATCCAGAAGTGCTGTGGGGCTTCTGATACAAGTACAACACAGTGGAGAATGTGATTGCGATGGGCTTTTAAACATTTTTTGCCATACAATAGAAGACAGGGAGACAGACACACAGACACAGAGAGATAGACAATGAAAGACAGAGATGATGGATGGATGGATGGATGGATGGATGGATGGATAGACTGACTGACTGACTGATTGTCTGACTGACTGACACAGAGATATGAACTGACAGACAGAAGGTGATAGAAATGATGGATTGGATGGATAGATAGACAATGTTAGATAGAGATGATGGATGGATGGATGGATGGATGGATGGATGGATGGATGTATAGATAGATAGATAGATAGATAGATAGATAGATAGATAGATAGATAGATAGATAGGCAGGCAGGCAGGCAGGCAGGCAGGCAGGCAGATGATAGATAGATAGATAGATAGATAGATAGATAGATAGATAGATAGATAGATAGATAGATAGTGTTCTGCCTGACCGGCCTCAAGCAATGATTAACGATCCAGGAAAGAACCACCCAGATAAACAGCCACAGTTTGCCTTGGCCCCATTCCCTTTTTATGCCGTTAGCCCTCATTAAGGGAACCACACCCAGCCCAGGTGTGCTTATCATGCCTTATCATGCTTCTTAAAGCGATCCCTTCTTTGTAAGGCCCTTCGGTTGCGTAGATTAATGTATTGTCCTGCAAACGAATTGAGAGAGGACAAACTGTCCGACGAACTGCCAGCCCCCTCCCCTGAACTGTCTGCTAATTCTTCCTGGCTCTCTGCCACATCTTCCTGACTGTCTGCTACATCTTCCTGGCTGTCAGCCAGGCTTTCACAGTCACTGTGTGCCGCGTCTCCCCCATCTGTGGGGGCAACGGCTGGCCCAGGCCCAAACACAACAGATAGATAGATAGATAGATAGATAGATAGATAGATAGATAGATAGATAGATAGATATGATGGATGGATAGATGGATAGATGGATAGATAGATAGACAGACAATGATAGAAATGCTGGCTGGATGGATGGATGGAGGGATGGATGATAGATAGTGATAGATACACATGTCTGGCTCCAACCTCTACCTATCCTTCTGTGGATTCTGACTATGCTTCTTCCTTTTCCTTAGCATTGATTCACGAAAGTCTAATACTCTTGGCCAATGAAGGCAAGGAGAAAAAGAGACTTAAGGCTGGCTCTGGGCAATTTAAAATGGGAAATGTTTCCATTTTCTGGATAAGGCAAAAGAAAAAAAAAGGAAGGAAAAAGAACACTCTAGCCGAATCAACTCTAACAGGTCCAATTAAGAATATATATGCCTTTTACCTTTTCTAGGCTTTTTAACAGCGATGAGTTTTTATGCCATCCAACCCCTTCATTAGACACTGTCCCTCAACAGAGGCATTCAATCCTTGTGAGGGCTACCACGAATTTTAGAATTTTATATAAATATATACTGCTATCTCTGGGAGGGTTGCGGTGTTTTGTACGTCCTAATTTAGAAGAAGGGCCCAGAGCCTCCCCTGAAAATGAGTAATTCTGCTAATTAGCTCCTCCTGCCCTGCCACGAAGCCACCGTGGGGAAATATAGAAATGCTTTATTAAATCAAAAAGTAAGATTTCTCTTCCGACTCACACGTGGGCATTAGCAATCGGATATTCCCCGCAGGTTCATCTTGGTAGCATTAAAGGGCTGATTTGACTTGCCAGCATTGCATTAGTGAGGCATCTAATCCAATTTAGACCAAGACAGGGGTGCTGCATCCATTATAGCATTTCAAAGCATCATTAGATGTAGATTGATTGGAAGAAGAGGAAGAATAATAATAATTTTTTTTAAAAAGAACAATGCGGAATCAACCTGCCGCACACTGGCAAATCCCTATGGTTTGTGGCTGTAATTTTTTTAAAAAATTGAGATGTCCTTACCATAGTTCCCTCTAAGCTGAGCAGTGAGCAATCGCTCACTTAAAAATCATCATCAACTCAGAGTTTTCCAAACCTGCCCAGAAGCCGAGAGGGAAAGAGTGAGAGGGAAGGAGAGAGAGAGGAAGAGAGGAAGAGAGAGAAACAGATAGAAAAAAGAGAGGAAGGAAAAGAGAAAGAAAAAGAATGGGAGTAAGGGAGAGAGAAAGAAAATCAAAATCTAGTTTGAAACTAGCTCAACTATTTAAGTGGCATTTTGATATTGATAGAGTTGCCCTATTATGAGCTCACTGTTATAGACACAGGCAAAACAGGGTGGGTTTTTTATTTGTTTGTTTGTTTGTTTGTTTATTTATTTATTTATTTATTTATTTATTTATTTATTATTTCTGTGCCGCCCAGTCTCGAAGGGACTGCCGCTCAGACACTATACTTTTCCGCCCACTCACCCCCCAAAAATTAGAGGGAACACTGGTCCTTACTCTTCCACGAGTAACCAGTGATAGATGTAGATAGATAAAGTGGCTTGCTTATTTTTCAGAAGTATAGATTAGATTAGATTAGATTAGATTAAATTAGATTAGATTGTATTTGGAATACGGAGGAGGTGAGAATAAAAATGGAGGTTTTTTGTTTATGAAATCCTGCATTCAGTAAGCGTTATTTCCAATAACTAAAGTTCTACCAGAATCCAGAACAAGGTGGGCCTGACTAGTGGTTAGAGCTGTCAACCAACCGTTGTGATGGTTGCATCCTTTACAGTGTTGGTCCCTTGAACAGGGATGTGTCTTGCAGATCCGGCTAAATCTTGGGATTGTGCGACTTAGCGCCGACAATCCATTGCACACCTTCCCTCTATTCAGCCTTGGAAGGTGAAGCTGTCATTTATTCAGTTGGGTTACCCTAAATCTTAAGGATGACAGCTGATTGGGCCTTGGATTAGGGGAAGAGCGGAGTTGATCAGCCAAAAGTCATGAATTTTGTAAGTCATTTGTCTCCAGATGTCCAAGAACCTCAACACCTAGCATGTCTTTGATGACTTGGGTGACAACCAACTTTGGATGGCCAACGAACTGCTGTAAGTCAAGGACTACATTTATCACCCAAGAATCTGCTACTAGGATCAAAGAGATACTAAAATGTCTAGATTCTAAGAATCTGAAACGGTTCTTGGATGTTCTGTTGTTTATTATTATTATTATTATTATTATTATTATTATTATTATTATTATATTGATGGTCTTTGACTGTAATAGGTCTATTTAATTTAACTGGACCGCTGGGGAATTCTGGGAGTCGGAGTCCATGCATGTTAACAGGTTGCTAAGGTTGAAAAGAGACACTGAACTTAACCACAGGTAGTCTTCGACCTCTGACCTTAAGCCCACAATTTGGTATAACAACAACAACAACAACAGAGTTGGAAGGGACCTTGGAGATTCCTTTCCAGAACTGTTCCCATCCAGAACTGGTCAGAACCTGTTGAAACCCACCTCTGTTTGTGTGTGCTGAAAATGTGTAAGACATTGGTGTGTAAATGCAAGGAAAATACATTTCAGCCCAGTGGTAAAGAAAAGACTTTGGATTGTGTATTGCGGTGGACTGAGAAGAAGACTTCAGATACAAAGTACAAAATGTTTTTGTTATCATCTAAGAACTGTTCTTCCAGGAAATGCATTGTTCGGTTAATGGTGCTAGGAAAAAAAAAATGGAATAAAAGGTTGTGATGGCTTAATCTTCTATCTGAAGCCCGCAATTGTCATTGTGTATTCTGGATGACGCCTCTATTTGTTTTAGCACTTTCTCCATGTACAAACGGAGCCAAAAGTCAAAACAAAAGAAAGCTCTAAGAGTAACTTCTTAATGCATTTGGGAAATCAGTCAAACCTTCATTAATTTATACTGCTCCCATCAGGGACCTAAGAAAAAAATATGATGGTGGAAGAGGAAGAGACTTTGTTAAAGGAACAGTGGAATATTGTAGCACTTGGAATACAGTGGTACCTCTACTTATGAACTTAATTTGTTCCATGACCAGGTTCTTAAGTAGAAAACTTTGTAAGAAGAAGCTATTTTTCCCATAGGAATCAATGTAAAAGCAAATAATGTGTCCAATTGGGGAAACCACAGGGAGGGTGGAGGCCCTGTTTCCTCCAAGAAGATTCCTAGAGAGGCCCCATGGAGGCTTCTTCCCACCTTTTCCGGCCCTGTTTCCTCCCAGGAGATTTCTAGAGAGGCCCCATGGAGGCTTCTTCCCACCTTTTCCGGCCCTGTTTCCTCCCAGGAGATTTCTAGAGAGGCCCCATGTAGGCTTCTGCCTGCTTTTCCCGCCCTGTTTCCTCCCAGGAGATTCCTAGAGAGGCCCCATGGAGGCTTCTCCCCACCTTTTCCAGCCCTGTTTCCTCTCAGGAGATTCCTAGAGAGGCCCCAAGGAGGCTTCTCCCTGCCTTTTCCGGCCCAGTTTCCTCCCAGGAGATTCCTAGAGAGGCCCCATGGAGGTTTCTCCCCACCTTTTCTGGCCCTGCCTCCTCCCAGGAGATTCCTAGAGAGGCCCTAGAGAGGCTTCTCCGTGCCTTTTCCGGCCCTGTTTCCTCCCAGGAGATTCCTAGAGAGGCCCCATGGAGGCTTCTCCCTGCCTTTTCCTGTTACAGTTTCAGAGGCTCGGGTTTGTAAGTGGAAAATAGTTCTTGAGAAGAGGCAAAAAAAATCTTGAACACCCAGTTCCTATCTAGAAAATTTTGTAAGTAGAGGCGCTCTTAGGTAGATGTACCACTGTACAAGAAAACAAAAGGAGAATATAAATGATGGACTTTCAGCAATTTCTGAAGCTCTACACAAAATTCTCCCATCTTCACTACTTCTGTCCAATCAGTGTATTAGAACCCCCATGCAGCCAGTCTGAATTCTATGGAACACTAATTTAGCATTAAAGAATAGAATCATATAATCAATGTCTTAAAGGCAAAATGCACTGAGATTTAATTGTAGTTCTAAACTTATTTAATGGTGGAGGAGCTCTGCTGAGTGCTGTGGGGTTTGTTTCTGAATAATCTTGCATAAATTTGCACTTTTTAAATTAAGGCAGAGTTAAATACATGAAAGTAACAATTCCTATTTCTGAGTCTGTTAAAAATAGCATTGGAATTATTTATTTTTATACATTCTTTTTTACTTTCTATCATCTCACCTTTTACCATAATTTTACCCAGTGATTGTGCCAGTTCTTGAAAGAAATATATATACTGTATTTTGTCAGGAAATCCCCTCTTTGTTCTAGATTGGTTCTGTCCTTCATTCTCCATAGAATTCTGAGGATCTGGTGGCAGGATTGGGTCCCATTTGTTGGGGGTCAAGGGAAAGGGAGGGTTTTGCCTTCTCTTTCTGCTCAAGATCCCCATGGACAATTAGTGTGCCACTGGGTGACACAGAATGCTGGACTCGATGGGCTTTGGCCTGATTCAGCATGGCGCTTCTTATGTTCTTAGGATAAGGTGCCTGACACTGAGGTCCTCTCCAGAGCAGGCATCGATTCCCACCCTGCTGATGAAAGCCCAGACATGCTGGGCCATATTTAAATAGAGCAGGGGTGGCGCAGCAGGTAGAGTGCAGTACTGCAGGCCACTGAAGCTGACTGCTAGATCTGCAGGTCAGTGGTTCAAATCTCATCACTGGCTCAAGGTTGACTCAGCCTTCCATCCTTCTGAGGTGGGTCAAATGAGGACCTGGATTGTGGGGGCAATAGGCTGGCTCTGTTAAAAAGTCCTTTTGCTAAACATGTTGTAAGCCGCCCTGAATCTAAGGAGAAGGGCAGCATGAATGGATGGATGGATGGATGGATGGATGGATGGACGGACGGACGGACGGACGGACGGATGGATGGATGAATAGACAGACAGACAGATAAATAAATAGATAAATAAACAGATAGATAGATAGATAGATAGATAGATAGATAGATAGATAGATAGATAGATAGATAGATAGATAGATAGGTTGACTCAGCCTTCCATCCTTCCGAGGTCGGTAAAATGAGGACCCCGATTGTGGGGGCAATATGCTGGCTCTCTTAAAAAGTGCTATTGCTAACATGTTGTAAGCTGCCCTGAGTCTAAGGAGAAGGGTGGCATAAAAATTGAATGAATAAATAAATAAATAAAATATTTCTAGGATGCCAGATTATCGCATCCCTAAACAGCTCCTCTATGGTGAGCTGTCTAAAGGAAAGTGATGGCATGGAGGGCAAAGGAAGAGATCCAAAGACACGTCGAAAGCCTCCTTCAATTCCCTCGATATCTACACCACCTCCTGAGAAACTCTGGCACAAGATCAACCAACATGGCACATGCTGATATACCAGGCTGCCAAATATCTGAGGCCAGAGCAGAAGAGAAGCGAGCACTCCGCAAAGCCGGAGCTGCAAATTCTGCAACAATGGTGCCCACACCTGTCTTTACAACATGTGGCAGAACATTTCGTGCCCGTATCGGTCTTACCAGCCACCTGCGGACATATCACATACAGCCCAGAACCCATTAGATGTCAAGGTTCTCTTTGAACACGATGGAGAAACATTACCATCATCACCTTCATTAGTTTCCATCCATTACCTTTTTTTCTGCATTCAAGTGGTTTAGAGAATAGATTGACCCTATCTTCTTTGTGGAAGCCACTTAGATTTTGGAGCGCTACTATCATGTCAACTCTGTGTCCTTGTTATCATTAAACTAGACAACTAGTTCACCGCCTTTTTTCTTTTCTTTGATCTTCTGTTCCCCCCTCCATTCAAACTTTATTTTGCCTTTCCTTCTTTCCTTCCTTCCTTCTTTCCTTCCTTCTTTCCTTCCTTCCTTCTTTCCTTCCTTCCTTTTTTCCTTCCTTCCTTCCTTCTTTCCTTCCTTGCTTCCTTCCTTCTTTCCTTCCTTCCTTCCTTTTTTCCTTCCTTCCTTCCTTCTTTCCTTCCTTCCTTCCTTCTTTCCTTCCTTCCATCTTTCCTTCCTTCCTTCTTTCCTTCCTTCTTTCCTTCCTTCTTTCCTTCTTTCCTTCCTTCCTTCCTTCTTTCCTTCCTTCCTTCCTTCTTTCCTTCCTTCTTTCTTTCCTTCTTTCCTTCCTTCCTTTTTCATTATACTGTCATGGTTTTTTTTAAGGTTATAAACTATAAGGACATGATGGCTGGCATGGGACTTCGGGAAAGAAATAAGATGCCAGAAGAACCATACTGCCTATCTCACAAGCCAAGTTCTCTGATTTCAACAAGGTTAGAATGAGCCTGTGTACATACAGAAATTGCTTAGGGCAACTTTTGGAGTTGAGTAAGAAATCCCAGATGTGCAAGGTTGAAATCATAAAACTTGACAGGCATTTTGTTAGAGAAAAAGTCTACAGGAAATGCCAATTGCTTCATCTTGCCTTTCAAATTATACACACAAGCACACATGTATGAATATTTACATTAGCCCATGAACTGTGGGGTACTGAACTGTGCCCACTGTGCCGTTATTAACATCTGTATCATTTCAATGTATGTGTAGAAGGAATTTAATTGTGTGTGACACGGGAGGGGAGGAGAGAGAAATCTCACACTGTATCTTCTCTCTGTATGCTTATGTTTTTGTATCTGTACATAATGGCATGTAGGTTAAGTATATAGCAATATATATGGTTGTGGAGCAAGAACTATTCAGAAAACACTTTGTTCCTCACTCTGAAGAAATTGTCACTATACTCAGTTAAACATCTGACTGTACAGTATTTCATTCTACACCTTCTAGAATTTAACCACCAATCTGTCTTGAGACACATGACAGGACATGTGTCTATCAGGACATGACATGATATGAGCCATAGAATGAGCCGGGGTGGCACAGCAGGTAGATTGCTGTACTGCAGGCCACTGAAGCAGACTTGTAGATCTGAAGGTCAGCGGTTCAAATCTCATCACCGGCTCAAGGTTGACTCAGCCTTCCATCCTTCCCAGGTGGGTAAAATGAGAACCCGGATTGTGGGGGCAATAGCCTAGCTCTGTTAAAAAAAGTGCTATTGCTAACATGTTGTAAGCCACCCTGAGTCTAAGGAGAAGAACGGCATAAAAATCGAACGAATAAATAAATAAATAAATAAATAAATAAATAATAAATAAATAAATAAATAAATGTCCTCTCTAGAACCCTGGCTGGGTCCTGTCAAAGGGTACCCTTGTGGGACCAAGAGAAATGTGTTCCTTGACAAGCCAACAGTAATTTAAATTAGGCTGGGAAATGTATATAAATGCCCTATGCATGGTCCCACAGAGTTGGCCTTCTCCGGGTCCCGTCGACTAAACAATGTCGTTTGGTGGGTCCCAGGGGAAGAGCTTTATCTGTGGTGGCCCCAACTCTCTGGAACCAGCTCCCCCCCCCCCCCAGAGATTAGAACTGCCCCCACCCTCCCTGCCTTCTGTAAACTCCTTAAAACCCAACTTTGCCGCCAGGCATGGGGGAATTGAGATATCTCCCCCGGGCCTATACAATTTATGTATGGTATGTTTGTATGTATGTCTGATTAATAATGGGTTTTTAAAAATGTTTTTAAATTATTAGATTTGTTATGAATTGTTCTATTGCTGTTGTGAGCCGCCCCGAGTCTACGGAGAGGGGCGGCATGCAAATCTAATAAATAAATAAATAATAAATAAATATGCCCCGAATGTTGATATTCAATAACATTTCAGGTGTCTGGAGTTTTGGATTGTGTAATTAGTGTTGGATGTCCAAGGGCCGCCTCTATGTTGGTTGAGGCAGGCAGGGTTCCCTTGAGTACCACTTGTTGGGGGTCAAGGAAAGGGAGGGTTTTGCCTTCTCTTTCTGCTCAAGATCCCCAAGGACAATTGGTGGGCCACTGTGTGACACAGAATGCTGGACTCAATGGGCTTTGGCCCGATTCAGCAGGGCTCTTCCTATGTTCTTATGTCTTCAAGAGCAGACCCACAAGCAGCACGATGCAGTAGTTTAAAGTCTAGATTATCCAGATGGAAATCTAGAAGCCACTTCAGTTGGGTCAGCCTTGCTGGGGTTTTATTTAATTTATTTTTAAAAAAAAATTGTTTTGCATAGTTGGCTGATTAATGAACAATGATGGTTCAGCGTTACGGTGAGCTGAGAGTATACGGTATTCCTGGCTTTCTCTTTCATGGGAGGGAGGGGGGGAAGCCCAGAAGCATCTCGAGAAGACGGCTACCCTAGGGATGGATCTGACATTTTATATCTTTCAACATGATTTCACATGCAAAATAGCGTCACAGCAGGTGGATTAATTTAACACCACCAGCCTCACATAAATGAGTGTGACGCTGTCAGCAGCAGGAGGGCTCAGTCAATGGCATTTTACAAGTTTTCTTAACACCATATCTCAGTCTACCTTCTACAGAGATGTTCCAGCCACTTTTGACTGCCAATGGACTGAAAACCTTTGAGACTTTCCTATCTACTTGGGCTGTTAGCATTTGTTAATCACTTGGCCAATAAAGAATCCTATTCTATTCTATTCTATTCCATTCCATTCCATTCCACTCCACTCCACTCCATTCCATTCC
Organism: Erythrolamprus reginae; assembly: GCF_031021105.1. NCBI lineage: Eukaryota > Metazoa > Chordata > Lepidosauria > Squamata > Dipsadidae > Erythrolamprus > Erythrolamprus reginae. The sequence goes on along the minus strand of NC_091959.1, from coordinate 8,849,980 downwards.
ACTCCACTCTACTCTACTCTACTCCACTCCACTCCACTCTACTCTACTCTACTCTACTCCACTCCACTCCACTCTACTCCATTCCATTCCACTCCACTCTACTCTACTCTACTCTACTCCACTCCACTCCACTCTACTCTACTCTACTCCACTCCACTCCACTCCACTCCATTCCATTCCACTCTACTCTACTCTACTCTACTCTACTCCACTCCACTCCACTCTACTCTACTCTACTCCACTCCACTCTACTCTACTCTACTCTATTCCACTCCACTCCACTCCACTCCACTCCATTCCACTCTACTCTACTCTACTCTACTCTACTCCACTCCACTCTACTCTACTCTACTCTACTCTACTCTACTCCACTCCACTCTACTCTACTCTACTCTACTCCACTCCACTCCACTCCACTCCATTCCATTCCATTCCACTCTACTCTACTCTACTCTACTCCACTCCACTCTACTCTACTCTACTCTATTCTATTCCTTTCCTTCCAAAGGTGCTTTTTCCAAGAACGCAACTGGATTTTATTTTTCCTTGAACAAACAAAATCCAGTTGCTTTCTTGAAAAAGCACCTTTGGAAGGAAAGGAATAGAATGTTGAAGAAGCTTCTTGGATTCCAAATTACTTTTTTCCTTGAACAAAGTAATTTGGAATCCAAGAAGCTTCTTCAACATTCTTGGATGATGTTGTGATTCAGCCTGAGGCTGCTCAGGGACCGGCTGCGTCTCTGCTGGATCCAGGCCCGGAGGAGGAGGACAGTGAACAGGAGGGGGAGGACTAGGCAGACAGGGGAGACGAAAGTCAGGAAGAGGATGAGGGAGAGCAGCCTGAGAGCCCCCCGGGGGGGGGGGCTCTCCCCAGCCAGTAGCCTGGCCTCATTGGATGAGGAAGCACAGGCTATAATTGACATGAGACAGCGACGTGCAGCTCAGAGACGGGACCAATTAGAAAGGTATTGGCATCACTGAATTGGCAACAGCTGGGTTTGGGTGTGGTTCTCCTCAGCAGGGTTTAAAAGGCAGGCCAGCCCTTTCAGCCATGTGGAGCGTTATCAACTGGGAGTTCTGTGACCCTGCTTTGCTTCTCGGCGTCTCTGATCTTGGCTTGTGGCCTAGAAGACTGGAAGACTTGGGGGAGGTGTATGTTTGTTATCTCCAGCGTTGTTTTTGACGGCAAGAATCCTGTTTTACTTCATGGCCTTCGTGAAACATCTTTGAAGTTTCAGCGTGTTCCTGTTTGTAAGGACATTTTCTGTTACCTGTGTTTGCTTTGAATTCTATAAACTGCCTTTGATTTTTACCAGTGTGTCTGGATTCTCTTTTTGGGTTGGTGTTTGCCTCTGGAGGGACCCAGACAGAACAGATGAGAAGCAAAACTTTTTCCTGGTAACACAAAGTCCAGTTGCCTTTTGCTTTTTGAAAAAGCACCTTTGGAAGGAAAGGAATAGAATGTTGAAGAAGCTTCTTGGATTCCAAATTACTTTTTTCCTTGAACAAAGTAATTTGGAATCCAAGAAGCTTCTTCAACATTCTTGGATGAGAAGCAAAACTTCTTCAAGGAAACACAAAGTCCAGTTGCCTTTTGCTTTTTGAAAAAGCCCCCTGGGGACAACCATGACCTGGATAACTGAGAATCTCCATACACAACTTTCACATTTGCAAGATTGGCGTCAACTTTGAAAGGCAGTTCGGAGAAGAAGCATATCCAGAGTTACTAACTCTACCTTTCTTACATTAATAGAATTTTACTTACTTCAAATATGACATATAGAAGCTAACATATACCCAGCAGATCACACGACAGCATATATCACCTCTGCATATATATAATTCTAAATAAATGTATCTTACTGCATAATAACTATGTATTTACAAATTAAGAATTCACTAATTGAATAAATGTACTTAGGAACAGTTTGCTAAAATACGTGAGTCAACAGAAACAGTTGACTAATAATATTCTTTTCCTTTTCCTTCCTTTTTCTTTCTTTATCTTTCCCTTTTTTCTCTCTTCTTTTTTCTTTCCCTTTTCAACTATGTAAGTAAATAAGAACGAACCATAGTAAATATACTTAATTGATATAAAATGTATAAAGAGGAAAGAATGGTAAACTGCTGAAATGTAAGCCTAAAAACCTAAACCAAGGTCAAACATATTTGTCAATTTTGTTTTGTTGTGTTCCTATGTAAATATGTTGTATGTAAATATATTATGCTAATGGCGTATGTTAATCCACCCTATCTGCATCATGGCTGCCGATTGGCTAAGTTGCGGCCAGGAAATTCGAGCAGCTATCAAAGACTCAGCTACAGGGAAAAATACTTTAAAAGGTGCAACCCAAGGTATTTGTCTTTTGCTGCAAACTTCAAATATACGCTTGTTACTTGTGTTACCCTACCCTTGTTACTTGTGTTACCCTACACAGCCCGATTCCTTAAAAAAAAGAATCAGGCAATCACGTGTCTTGCCAGTCTGTTCTGATCTACCATGTTTATTTTAATTGTTCAACAAAGTTTATTTAAAACTCAAAACCGTAGAAATGGTGGTAGACTTTCAGAGAAACCCTTCCACCCTTCCACCTCTCACAATACTAGACAACACAGTATCAACAGTAGAGACCTTCAAATTTCTAGGTTCTATCATATCTCAAGACCTAAAATGGTCACCTAACATCAAAAACATCATCAAAAAGGCACAACAAAGAATGTTCTTTCTGCGCCAGCTCAGGAAGCTCAAACTGCCCAAGGAGCTGCTGATTCAGTTCTACAGAGGAATCATTGAGTCTGTCATCTGCATCTCTATAACTGTCTGGTTTGGTGCTGCAACCCAACAGGACCCACACAGACTTCAGAGGAGAATCAGAACTGCAGAAAAAGCAATTGCTGCCAACCTGCCTTCCATTGAGGACCTGTATACTGCACAAGTCAAAAAGAGGGCGGGTAAAATATTTACTGACCCCTCACATCCTGGACACAAACTGTTTCAACTCCTACCCTCAAAACGCCGCTACAGAGCCCTGCACACCAAGACAACTAGACACAAGAACAGTTTTTTTCCGAACGCCATCACTCTACTAAACAAATAATTCCCTCAACACTGTCAGACTTTCTACTAAATCTGCACTTCTATTCTACTAGTTTTTCTCATCATTCCTATCACCCATTTCCTCCCACATTGACTGTATGACTGTAACTTGTTGCTTATATCCTAAGATTTTTATTAATATTGCTTCCTCATTGCTTATTTGACCCCTATGACAATCATTAAGTGTTGTACCACATGATTCTTGACCAATGTATATTTTATTTTATATACGCTGAGAGCATATGCACCAAGACAAATTCCTTGTGTGTCCTATCACACTTGGCCAATAAAAATTCTATTCTATTCTATTCTATTCTATTCTATAAATAATCTTGCAAGTATGAAAGTACGTCTCTCTACCACCTCCCATTCTTGCCTCAACTGTCCATGAAACTAGGGAAGGTTTCCTTCTAAGATATTTGCCACCCTTAAGAAGGTGCATCTAGAAATTCAAGTTTGGCTCCTTCAAAAAGTAATGAGATCCTTAATTGAGTATGATTAACTCCAAACTACATCCAGCTTGGGTTTTGTACCTCTCCAACTCATCAGTTTTATCAGGAAAGATAAAATCGTTCTTGCCTTCACTGCAATAACGCATAATTGCCCCAAATTGCGTAATGGCCTCATAACAGCATTTCTGTAGCAATCTGCACTTTTGTTTTGAAATCTGCATTCAATGAAAGCGGAGGTAAGTATTTTCAAAACACGCCTTTCTGGATATATATTTCTAAAGGGTATGTTTTAGAATGCATTTGATTTTTTTTTGAAGGAAAAAAGAACTGCTGCAGCATTTCGAGAAATTGAAAATGTCCCTCTTTTATTATGTTCTGATCCATGAATCCCCCTGGCAGAAACTGATTATACCCATTGATAACTACTATTTGCAAAGATGGAATTCTCTTCAAGTATTCCGAATGGAAAGTAAAGACCAGAGAAAAAGTTTTAAAAAGTGGATTTGAATGCAATATATTTAAAGAGAGCAGCTGTGATGTGGAGCTGTCTGCAGATGGAGTTACAGTGTGACTTGTGATGTATGATGTGAAGAACCCACAGCTATTTCTGAGTTCCCCATAATGCAATTCTAACACCTAAGATTGTTTTTCCTTGAGGCTACCATGTTCTTCTAGTCTCTAAAGAGATGAGCTAGCTATGTCCTTGCAATAACATTGAGCAATGCAACAAATAATTAGCATTGCCATTTTTAGAAAGAGTACTTGCCTGTGCTAATGGAACAGTACTTCTATGGGAGTTAATGTACTTGATATTCTGAGCCAAAGATCTTGAGATAGAGAAAGAAAGAAAAGAAAAACAAAAGAATTATTTAACTTGGTTGGTTTTCATTTCCCCCCCCAAATACAACTTTCACAGGTGAAATAATCCCAATGGACATATCTGATCAACAGTTGTCAGAAATGCTTATTTGATTTGCAGGTACTGCTGCCTAAAGGAGCCACAGCAGTTATTGAAAACCAAGATTCATGTAATTTTCTCACAAAGAAATATTTAGCTTTACATCATTTTCTTCAATAAAGACATGAGCAAGCATTCAAGTAGGTAGGCAGACAGATAGGTTGGTAGTTAGGCAGGCAGGTAGGTAGGTAGGTAGGTAGATAGATTGATAGTTGGGTAGAGAGATAGATAGATGATAGATAGATAGATAGATAGATAGATAGATAGATAGTTGTTTTCATAGATTTTCACGGGTATATATATGTAGATTGTTCTGAGTTCGGGTTTTGCCCCGTGTAATATTTTGAGTGTCTATGCGACGTTTCGTTGAAATCTAACTATATTTACAGCAGCACGAAGCTTATAACTTCAGTCTGATGATGGTGAATGTGATTTCACCGAAACGTCGCATAGACACTCAAAATCTTACACAGGGCAAAACCCGAACTCAGAACAATCTAGATAGATAGATAGATAGATAGATAGATAGATAGATAGATAGATAGATAGATAGATAGATGATAGATAGATAGATAGATAGATAGATAGATAGATAGATATATTAGATAGACAGACAGAAAGACAGACAGACATACATACAGAAAGACAGACAGACAGACAGAGTGGATGGATGGATGGATGGATGGATGGATGGATGGATGGATGGATGGATGGATGGACGGAGAAAATAAATGTATTAACTGAACATACAGGAGGGATCAACAACACACAAATAAGCATTGCCTGACTTCTAGGCTATAGGTAAGATACTGTCACATTAGCAGGGTTATAGAATTACACTATCATTTTTAATGCTCCACGCTTTGGGGATTTTTCATGCCGTTATCTACAGCTCCAGTAAGAATCAGCTACAATAAAAAGTAAATTCTGCTCATATTCAGCAATTTTTGCCTATTCAATAAATGCTTATTTAAAGAACAATTATTATAAAGCAACGGGAATTATCGTGTTGAAAGCCATGCGCCACAGAAAATGCCCAGTATAGAAAATCAGTTTTCTGCAGATTAATTCACACAAAACTAGATTATATGGCACTTGTTAATATATTACCAAAACTGCTTTGGAGATAACATTGTCCATCTATTTCTCATTCATTCTGTGTTAAAAGTTCTCTTTCATCCTTCATCGGTCTAGGATACATTGAGAGGCTGGATGTGCTGATATATGCAATTGGGTGCTTATATGATTCTGTTACTTGTAAATTGGAAGATCCCAGAGAATTCAGGAATATGCCATTCTAGGGCAGCGAAGGGCTACCAAACGTTTTACTACTACGCTGTAGGTGTGGCTTATGCATTTTCTTTCAATATTTTCCAGTGCAAATTAGGTGTTCTGGGATGGAGCTCCATTTTCGGTACCCCCCCCCCCGGTCCGGGCAGTAGCCCACCCCGTTTCTAGCATCTGGATTCTTTTCTAGAGCATTCCTAAAGTCTTCCAAACTAATTTGCTATTAATAGTAATAGCAGTAGCAGCAACAACAGCAACAAAACAACAACAAGAACAACAACAGCAAAATAACAGCAATAATAATAATAGTAATAAAATAATAATAATAATAATAATAATAATAATAATAATAATAATAATAATAATAATAATGACGATCCAAAGTGCAGACTCTGTAAAGAAACAGATGAAACAATCGATCACATACTCAGCTGCTGCAACATAGATCGCACAGACTGACTACAAGCATAGACATGATGCTGTGGCACAGATGATCCACTGGAACCTGTGCTGGAACTACCATTTACCAGTGGCAAAGAACTGGTGGGATCATAAGCCCGAAAAAGTGGTCGAAAATGAGCAAGCAAAACTACTGTGGGACTTCCGACTTCAGACTGGCCAAATTCTGAAGCATAACACACCAGACATTGTGAGTGTGGAGAAAAAGAAAGTATGGATCATCGACATCGCAATCCCAGGAGACAGCAGAATTGAGGAGAAGCAGCTAGAGAAATTAGTGAAATACGAAGATCTAAAAATCGAGCTGCAATGACTCTGGCATAAGCCCGTGAAAGTGGTCCCAGTGGTGCTTGGCACGCTGGGCGCAGTGCCAAAGGATCTCAGCGGACATTTGAAAACCATTGGAATTGACAAAATCTCCATCTTTCAATTGCAAAAGGCTGCTTTACTGGGATCGGCCAACATAATTCGCCGCTACATCACGCAGTCCTAGGTCCTTGGGAAGCGCCCGACTGGTGATGAAATACGAAATCCAGCATAGTGATCTCGTTTGCTGTGTTATACTGACATAATAATAATAATAATAATAATAATAATAATAATAATAATAATAATAATGATATCTTCAAATTCAAACAGATTGTCATTTGGAACACAATATGCCAGCTAGCATGTCCAGAGCCAAAGAGTAAGTTTATTGATATCGCTATATCAGGAGATGCCAGAGTCTAAGAAAAAGAACTGGAAAAAATTATATAATATCATGACCTACATGGCTATACATTAAAACTACATGGCTATGAATGAAACATGTAACTGTGATACCCATTGTTATCGGGGCACTTGGTACCATGTCCAAGAATTTCATGAAACACATCAAGAAAATGCCGCTTCCTGCAATGACACCAGCAGAACTGCAAAAAACTGTGCTACTCGGAACATCATATATTTTAAGGAGATACAGTGGTACCTCTTCTTAAGAACTTAATTTGTTCCGTGACCAGGTTCTTAAGTAGAAACGTTTGTAAGTAGAAGCAATTTTTCCCAGAGTAATCAATGTAAAAGCAAATAATGTGTGCAAAACCATTAGGAAAGAAATAAAAACTCGGAATTTGGGTGGGAGGAGGAGGAAGAAGAAGAGGAGGAAGACAGTTGCTGCACAGAGCAAAGGGAGTGTTTCTTTTCTTTGGGTGCTGGCAGAGGTTTATTCCCTCTCCAAGCACCCAGAGAAAGGAAAATGCTTTGTTCGCTCTGGACTGCCAAAGCCTCCTTAAGCACCATCGAAAGGCTCTTCTGGCAGCCCAGAAAAGCCCGAGATGGCCGGGATTAAAGGGGAAATGGCAGGAAACTGGCCGGGCCTTCGTGCTGCTCTCAAATTTCCTGGGAAATTCTTTCGGGTTTGGGTTCTTAAGTAGAAAATGGTTCTTAAGAAAAGGCAAACAATCTTTAACAGCTGGTTCTTATCTAGAAAAGTAAAGGTACTACTGTACTTGGTTGATATCTAGGATGCTGGCAGCAACCTGTATTAACCAGTCAGTGGTATTTGTGACACTTTTTAAAATGTTCAGTTGGCTGAGTTTCATGTTTAATGAATAATAATAATAATAATAATAATAATAATAATAATAATAATAACAATAATAATAATAATAATAAAAATCTGCCTCTCCAAAGTCCTTGGAAAGGACTTGATTGGTAGACAAAAATGCCAAATCCACTCTCAACAACTGGCTGACCGTACGGCAAATATAATAATAATGCTGAACCATTTGTGAATTGCCAATTCAGCATAGTCTGGAAGAAAAAAATGAACCCTTCTTCAGAATTCTCCATCGCTAGCCATGGAAAGTTTGACGCATACCTCAAAGTGATATGTACCATAGTTGGCTAAGTTCATGCAAATCTCTAAGCCCTGGAGTGCAGCTTACAAACCACAATGGCTGGGTTCATTCAGCATACTAAGCATAAAGCAAACAAATTATTTGATGACTTAGTGTGATATCTGACCTCAAGTATGTTAAGTGTCAACTGCAGCAATTTTAGGAGTGATAATGAAGGGGAAAATGCCCATTAAACTGAATGAAATTTTTATCCATTGTTATTTAACACAATATGTTAAATTAGAAGCAAACAAATCGTGTTATGGTTTAAGGCTTGGTGGGCACAACACCGTTGTGAATATTAGGAGTGCTGGCAAATTTGAAAGAGAAATTAAGAGTACAGCATTACAAGTTATAATCATACTGTCAATTAGGCTCATAAAAGCTCAACGGTAAAAGCCAAATGTCTGACTATGAACTATTTATTTCATAGGCTCATGTTCCCCTGGTCCAGCATTCAATTCTAGACCCTCCGACATGGAAAGTAAATTATAAAAGAATTAAGTCATGGATTAAACCAATAGTCACTGAATAGAATAATAATAATAATTATTATTATTATTAATAATAATAATATTATTAATATTATTATTAATATTATTATTAATATTATTATTTATTAGATTTGTATGTTGCCCCTGGTATCCTTCATAATCACCCACTATTTCTTCAAATTCCCCACCATATAGTCTGGACTGAAGAAGCAACTTGGATCAGAATCAAAAAGTCTTCAAAGAAAAACCAGAAACTCGAGTTGCTTTTTGAAAAAAAGCACCTTTGGGATATTTTTCCAAAACTTTAGTGGAAGATTATGTGCTGTTTCTCCACACTCGAAATCTACCTAGCAGCTAAGAGCTACTTTCCTATTGGCTATTTATTTACAGCTCAGCCAGTGGGAAAATTACATTCCTTCTATTGGCTACCAGTTTTGACACCATATGAATAGCAGCCTGACAGAGATTTACCTGTGCCAGTTCCTACTTTGTCCCCTTGGCAGCTATTCTAATAAAGGGGTTCTGTTCTAATCTCCATCTTGTCTCAGTTCCTGACCCTGTCATTCTACCCAAGCTAGAACACTGGCGACAAGGGTGGGATACTGAGGAGACGGTTAGAGGTGGTCACACAAGGCGAACTCCTCCACAATAGTTAAGCTAAATATTCCATAACTATCCATCCTTTTAAGGATGTCTTCTCTGACATCACTCACCCCTTTCTAACCGGCAAGCAAAACCTGGGACAAATAGCAATGAAGGTTTTGGGAAAGAAGTGTCTATGCCTACAACAATCAGAATAGTGCAAGCAAAGATTTTCACTGGAACACTCTATGGAAGGGAAAGTTAGACCAAAATAAAAAGGTTTGGTGTCTTTGAAATTTGATGTTGAGAAGTCTCGAGAATATCAGGGACAGCCAATAGAGGCGGGGGACAATGGATCAATTGAATTGTTAGTACAGGGTACATATGTGTTAGGGATTGCCATTATAAACTGCATATTGTAAACTGTACCAAACTTGTACTTAAAGGGTTAATGTGCACTCAAAGAGTTAACATTTACTTGAGGAGTTAATGTTCAAGGCTATGTCATCATTGAAGCTATAAAAGCTCATGATCTTGCCCAGTCACTTCCTTGTTACTTTTACTTTTGCCTGAGACGGGGAGTCGTGTCTAAGCTCTGTGCTTGTATAGGCTTCGTGCTTTATCTGTATTGTATAAGCTCCGTGCTTTATCTATATTATACATTAGCTTTGTACTTGTTATTCTGCAGTGTTTTATATTTGCTACGTGCACATTTTGGATTGTTTTAATTTTGTTTATGTGTAAATAATACTTACTTAACTAAGTCTGTGTCTTGGCTTTATCACACATCCACGCTCTGTTAAAATTCTCTGCTCGGTATTGTCGAAGGTTTCATAGCATTGCTAACCGAGACAAGCCAACATTGGCTATGGGCCCAGTGGTAGAGAATCATGGATTGCTAACGTGTGGTTTATTTTAGCCAGCATTGTATCACAGTTAATTGTTGTTGTAAGTATTGTTGGAGAAGTAGCAAGAAGAAAAAAAATGGCAACGTATCAGTCCTCCAAAAATGTCTCCATTGCTAAGATGGATGGAAGCAACTACAGTATATGGGCTACGTGCATATTTTGGATTGTTTATATTTTGTTTATATGTAAATAATACTTATTTAACTAAGTCTGTGTCTTGGCTTTATCACACATCCACGCTCTGTTAAAATTCTCTGCTCGGTATTGTCGAAGGTTTCATAGCATTGCTAACCGAGACAAGCCAACATGAACAAATCAACCCAAAGGACCAGGTTCAAATGAGCATACTTTGGGCAAGTTATGCAAAGATACAGATCTTGAATTACAACAACAACGAGTACAATATCGAAAGACCTAAAGGATCAAATTGGGGACAGAACTCCCTGCAGAAAATCTATGTGTTTGACATCAATCAAATCAATTGCAATATACAACTCACAGTTCCCCTCCTTTATGCATGGGAATATTGCTATATTAAATACCTTGTATAGGATATACAGATGTTGTGTATCCAGGTGCGTTAGCATGTATTTTGACCAAGCAATTAAAAAGATAGAAGAACCAGACTGGCGTCTATGTAACGGGGTTAAATGAATTTGCAAGGTCTGTGTCTTAAAGACTGCAATCAGGAGAAATTCAATGAATCATCTTTGTTCCTGCTGCAAGGGGGGAAGCAATTGAATATCTACAGGGGAAAAAACAAATCTAAAAGTAGCTCATTTTATTTGTGGGTTGCAATGTTACATAGTCCTCCACACAAAGAATAGTGATTGAAGCAGGGCTGTTAAAAATATAAAACCACAGTGTGAGATGCCTATATACTGTTCTGTACAACTCTATTTTTAAACTTGCAATGCTAGAAACAACTTATTTTCACATGCAAGATATTCTCTCCCTTTCTCTCTCTCTCTCTCTTAAAGGAGAAGTATCTTTCTTTGGCTTGGAGGAGCAGAGGAAGGAAGCCTCAGAGATAGTCTTATGCATGCTGTTTCAGAAATCCGCCTCATTGACTTCAGTAGAACTTGCTAATAATGAATCATGTTGATAAATCATTAAGCATTTGAAAACACCAAATTGGATGTGAAGTTGGAAAGGGGAGGTTTGTATAACATTGAAATATATTACAATAACATTAATCTTTCAGCATTTGGGTTACGCAGCCCCCCAAAATTGCTAAAAATTATTATCTTCCTTAGAGCCACAGTGGCGCAGATTTTTATTTATTTATTTATTTTGTCCAATACACAATGAGGGTTTTAGTGGGTATATATCTATATACACATAGTAAAATACATGATGAAGGTTATAGAGGAGATACTCATAGTAAAATATATCTAAGAAAGAATAGAAAAGAAGGTATAGTAATAGAACATATCAATGAAAGAATAGAAGAAGAGATATAGGAATAGAAGAAAGGTATAGGAGATATAGGAGAGCAATAGGACAGGGGACGAAAGGCACTCTAGTGCACTTGTACTCGCCCCTTACTGACCTCTTAGGAATCTGGATAGGTCAACCGTAGATAATCTAAGGGTAAAGTATTGGGTGTCTCGGTGCTGTAGTGGTTAGAGTGCAGTACTGCAAACTACAGCAGTTTGGCAGATCAAATATTACCAGGCTCAAGGTTGACTCATCCTTCCATCCTTCCAAGGTCGGTAAAATGAGGACCCAGATTGTTGAAAGCAATATGCTTACTCTCTGAATACCACTTAGAGAGGGCTGTTAAGCACTGTGAAGCGATACATAAGTCTAAATGCTATTGCTATTGCTATAGTTTAGTTTCCATAAATGGCCAGGCTCAGATTATCCAACTTTGGATACATGATGTGAAGACCAAGCTCTCTGGAGAAAGCTGTAAGGCTAATAAAAATGGAAGGAAAGCGAAGAAGAGGATAACCAAAGTGAATGGACTTGGTTGTTGTGGCAATGGGGGTATCATGAGAAGGCCTGAAGGATTGTGATGGGGAAAAAAAATATCTATTCATTAAGCGTCAACAGCGAATTGATGGCATTTAATCAACCAGAGTCAGTCAATCAATCAATCACTTCAGTTTCTTGGGAGCCTTTGAGAGAAAGTTTGTGCAAGAAAGTCGAAGAGATTGTATTTGAATCTCAGCTTTAGTTATTTATTTAGTTATTTAGTTATTTAGTTATTTAGTTATTTAGTTATTTAGTTAGTTAGTTAGTTAGTTATTTAGTTATTTAGTTAGTTATTTAGTTATTTAGTTATTTAGTTAGTTATTTAGTTATTTAGTTATCAAAAAGTGTACTAGGTAATAAACAAAAGCAAAGTAGGTATAGGTAAATTTGGACAATAGGACAGTAAGATAGGAACGGTAGGCACGCTGATGCACTTATGCACGCCCCTTACAGACCTCTTAGGAATGGGGTAAGGTTGACTGTAGACACTCTACGGTTAAAGTTTTGGGGTTCCGGGAAGAAACCACAGAGTCAAGTAATGCATTCGAAGCATTGACCACTTTGTTGCTCAAGTCGTATTTTCTGCAGTTGAGTTTTTCAAGCGGTTTACATTGAGTTTGAATCTAATTTGTACCCATGTGTTTTTTGGGGAAGAGGCTGAAAGAAGACTAGAGATCTTCTCTCCCAGCACATATGGTTCTGCAATTATATTATTGCAGAATATTTAATTTTAACAAAGGTCCCCATTCAAGTTTGCATGGACTGTGGAATGTTTTGGTTCAGTTAGTGATGTCTTTTTCAGAGATGCTTCATTGCATTCTTTTTCATTTCATTATTTCACCCTATCCTATCCCTTCCCACCCCACCCCATGCCATCACTGAATATCTGTTTTAAAAAATGGGCAAAGCTTTTGGACATTTACCAGTAGAAAAGAGAATAGCAGTAAATACCAGTTTGCACAGAATGTTATTGTCATAGTAATTTTTATTTTGCATCTGGACTCCCTAAAGCAAGTGGGCTTAATTACCACACTGACTGTTAATATCTACAAAATAATTGTAACTCATTTGAAACAGAAACCCTGAGTCATGTAATACTCCGGTTTAACATATGAATACTTAGAAACATAAAAGATTGACGGCAGAAGAAGACCTCGTGGTCCATCTAGTCTGCCGTTATACTATTTCCTGTATTTTATCTTAGGATGGATGGATGTTTATCCCAGGCATGTTTAAATTCAGTCACTTGAAAGCTCGGAAGCACAAACAGGGTCGGGAATGAGTCACCCAGCCATCAGTCTGTATCAAGACTTCTGGGCCATCTCTCTTTTTAAAAATAAGCTCTGACACCTCACATTTTAGCCGTAATATAGTTAACACATAGAAACATAGAAGATTGACGGAAGAAAAAGACCTCATGGATGGATGGGTAGATTGGTATGTATGTATGTATGTATGTATGTATGTATGTATGTATGTATGTAGGTAGGTAGGTTGGTTGGTTGGTAGAAAGATATATGGATGGATGGATGGATGGATAGATAGATAGATAGATAGATAGATAGATAGATAGATAGATAGATAGATAGATAGATGATAGGAGTAATTAGAAACATAGAAACATAGGAGATTGACGGCAGAAAAAGACCTCATGGTCCATCTAGTCTGCTGTTATACTATTTCCTGTATTTTATCTTAGGGTGGATCTATGTTTAGCCCAGGCATGTCAGTCACTATGGATTTACCAACCATGTCTGTTGGAGGTTTGTTCCAAGCATCTTCTACTCTTTCAGTAAAATAATATTTTCTCATGTTGCTTCTCATCTTTCCCCCAACTAACCTCAGATAGTGCCCCCTTGTTCTTGGGTTCACTTTCCTATTAAAAACACTTAACTTTCTGCTGAATAAGTTGCCACTCAGCCACAGTTCTGGTCTGCTCATGAAATTTGCTTTCAAGAAAAGGGGGAATAAATATTTTATTTATTTATTCATTTGTTTTGTCCAATACACGATAATACACAATGAGGGTTATAGAGGATATAATCAAGTAGAATGTATTAAAGGGGGAACAGAGGAAAAAATAAAGGAGTGAAATATAACTATGAGAGAATAGCAGAAACAAATATAGGGATAGAAGAGAAGATATAGGAGATATAGGAGAGACAATAGGACAGGGCAGACGGACCAGCAGAAACGAGGATACGGTGGCAGCTGACAGGAATCAAATGCTGCAGGTGGCCTTGCAGGTAGCCAGGATGGTGCAGTAGTTAGAGTGCAGTATTGTAGGCTAGTTCTGCTGTCTGCCGACTGCCTGCAATTTGGCAGTTCGAATCTCACCAGGCTCAAAGTTGACTCAAACTTCCATCCTTCCGAGGTGGGTAAAATGGGGACCCAGATTATTGGGGGCAATAGGCTGACTCTGTAAACTGCTTAGAGAGGGCTGTAAAAGCACTGTGAAACTGTATATGTCTAAGTGTTATTGCCCTTCCTTCCTTCCTTCCTTCCTTCCTTCCTTCCTTTCTCATCCCTCCCTCCTTCATCTTCCTTCCTTCCTTCCTCATCCCTCCCTCCTTCATCTTCCTTCCTTCCTCATCCCTCCCTCCTTCATCTTCCTTCCTTCCTTCCTTCCTTCCTCATCCCTCTCTTCTTCATCTTCCTTCCTTCCTTCCTTCCTTCCTTCCTTCCTTCCTTCCTTTCTTCCTTCCTTCCTGCCTGCCTGCCTGCCTGCCTGCCTGCCTGCCTGCCTGCACAGTGGTTAGAATAAGAATAACATAAATATGTTCAAACCAATCTAGTTCTTATTCTTCCCGCTACATTAATACCCTCCCCGCTCCTCTGCTTTCTTTCACTATAGAGGCCTGACTCAATTTAGGGAAACAGAATATGTCGGTATCAAAATAACCCACAAACCAGATTTTAATGTTATTGGTGTTACCACGAAAAGCTCAGGATAGCAGGTTGGACTTAGCAGGATATCGAAAACATAGTAAGGATGGTGCCAAGTGAGGCCTCTTTGACAAAAACAGTATCTTAGCACACCAGGGCCTACAGGCCTCTGTATCCATGGAAACCAGTGAGCCCAAGAACCAATTCATATGTTGTAGAAGCTCTCCAATATGGGCATATCCCTGTTCCTGCCAGATATTAATCATGTTATGGGTAGAACCTCAGGAGCTGACTCACAGAAGGCCAAGGGGTGAGTAGAACACTGTGGGATGCTGAAGTTCCTCCTTATGTCTCCGAGAAGCTTCTACTGCTGTTGTTGTGTCTTTTTGTGACTTTTTCTATGGAGATTCTCAGTCATCCAAGTCATGGCTATCTCAAAGTTGTTTCTTTTTAAAAAGGCAACTGGACTGGATTTTTTCCCCCTCTGCCTTGAAGAAGAAGAAGACATTTCACTTCTCATCCTAGAAGATTCATCTGTTCTGATGGGATGGGGGGGATGGAATCAATGAAGCAATGGAAGTGATGTGCCGGTGTCTGGAGGCTGTTGGGGCCTGGATGTGTGCCAACAGACTCAAACTCAACCCTGATAAGACGGAGTGGCTGTGGGTTTTGCCTCCCAAGGACAATCCCATCTGTCCGTCCATCACCCTGGGGGGGGGGGTTATTGACCTCCTCGAAGAGGGTCCGCAACTTGGGCCTCCTCCTCGATCCACAGCTCACATTAGAGAACCATCTTTCAGCTGTGGCGAGGGGGGCATTTGCCCAGGTTCGCCTGGTGTACCAGTTGCGGCCCTATTTGGACAGGGACTCACTACTCACAGTCACTCATGCCCTCATCACCTCGAGGTTCGACTACTGTAATGCTCTCTACATGGGGCTACCTTTGAAAAGTGTTCGGAAACTTCAGATCGTGCAGAATGCAGCTGCGAGAGCAATCATGGGCTTCCCTAGGTATGCCCATGTTACACCAACACTCCGCAGTCTGCATTGGTTGCCGATCAATTTCCGGTCACAATTCAAAGTGTTGGTTATGACCTTTAAAGCCCTTCATGGCATTGGACCAGAATATCTCCGAGACCGCCTTCTGCCGCACGAATCCCAGCGACCGATTAGGTCCCACAGAGTGGGCCTTCTCCGGGTCCCGTCAACTAAACAATGTCGGTTGGCGGGCCCCAGGGTAAGAGCCTTCTCTGTGGCGGCCCCGACTCTCTGGAACCAGCTCCCCCCAGAGATTAGAACTGCCCCTACCCTCCTCGCCTTTCGCAAACTCCTTAAAACCCACCTTTGTCGTCAGGCATGGGGGAACTGAGATATCTCCCCCGGGCCTATACAATTTATGTATGGTATGCTTGTGTGTATGTTTGTTTAATAATGGGTTTTTTAATATTTTAAATTGTAAATTATTAGATTTGTTATAAACTGTTTTTATTGTGTTGTGAGCCACCACGAGTCTACGGAAAGGGGTGGCATACAAATCTACGGTAATAAATAAAAAAAATAAAAAATAAATTTAGTTCTAATAGGATGAGGGAATGAAAGGATGCTATCCCTTTGTAGACATCTGATCATTGGCACTTTGTCAGGATTTAAAACCTGAGGTAGTATTCAGAGTACAGTGAAAATGCTGTAATTACTGTAAAATAGAAGGTATGCTGAGTCATGGTGCATCAAACAGAATGATGCAATCTGTTCTACTACCTGATTGGTCAATACTTGTATATATTGTAATACCCTTCTGCATAGGTGTGGTTTGGTTTGGTTTGTTGTGTTGTGGTTAGTAGTGGTTTAGTGGTTGGTTGGTTGGTTGGTCTGTGGGGGAGGCATCCACATGCTGCAGGGCTGTTTTGCTCCCGGTGGAGTCTGCTGATGAAGGCTCCTCTGACCAAGAAGACATGAGTGACAGGGAGGAGGAGAGTGGGGCAGACAGCTCAGAAGGAGATCAATTATCTAGCTCCTCCTTGGATTCAGAACAAGATTTAATGATACAGCCATGCATGTGGAGAGCGATGCATAGGCAACAACAACTGAGAGATTATTATCAAAGAAAATGAGGCCACCTGTGGCTGGGTGGGGCTGTGGTAATTAGTGAGGCTGCTATAAATAGCAGTCTGTGGGTTTGGCCATTGTGGAGGATTATCTGATCGTTGTGTTTCATGCCTGCTTTGCTGACTTTGACCTTTGTGTGCTGATTTTTCCCCGCTTTGAAACTAAACCAGAGCAAAGTGTGTTTCACTTTGTGAAAGAAGAAGGACTGTGAATTGCCTCACAGCTGCAAGCTAAGTATCTCAGAACTGATAAGGGACTTGTACAAATTACCAGTTTGTTTGGAGACGAGTGCTCTTTGCTATACAAAAAGAGGGCTTAGTTTATTTGAATTTTCGGTATAAAGAACATTGTTTTGAATTTTCAAATGTGTGTGTGTCTGAAATTGTATCTGTGCATTTTCGGGAGGATTCTACCAGAGAGCTCAACAGAACATAACGGTATGCTGTACATAGAAGTCAGTCTATACTTTAGGTTCTCAAGGACAGGAAGATTGAAAATGCCACAGCAAAGTCAACAGTGTTTCCTTGGCATGAATGAAGCATTTTTAAAAAAAATCTGCCAGCCCTCTAAAATTGTTGTCTACCAACTGGAGTCAATGAATATGCCCATCAACACGAGTGCAAACTGGTGGCAAAATTATTTACAACCAACAACTGTTCCAGGGTGACATGTTGCCTGTGGGCTGCAGGTTGGACACACTTACTCCAACTCAAGGTATTAAAACAGATCAGAACGGCAGGTAGAACATCTCAAAGCAAACCTGAATTGTGACCCTCCTGCCATCTTGCTGATTTTAAACCTACACGCTATGACAGTCTGACTTCGACAAAGTCATCTTGTACGATTTTAAGCATTTCTCCTGGTGTTTTATCAACTCCTGCAGATTTATTTTTAGCAATATTTTCCACAGCCCATTTAACTCCATTTTCCAGAATGGCTGTGGTTCAACAATCACATGTTGGTAAGTTTTAGCAATTTGGGGGGCTTGGTTGCCTAGCTCAGTATATTTGTGCTATCTCTTCTTTGTATTTTTCCCCCTCCAAAAGATCTTATTTTTCTTTGTTTTATCTTATCTTGCCAATTTTTGTATAAATGTTTCCCTGGATTTCAGTAATTTTCTTAATTAAACTGCTGGCCCTCCCCATTCCATATTTATCCCCACTTTCTTTGCAGTGTTTATTTAGTTTATTATGTCTGTTTATTACAGCCGCAGCTGCTTTGCTTGTCCTGGCCATATGAATAAAATATAAAATGAAATGTAAAATAATAAAATAAAAATAAAATAAAATAAAATAAAATAAAATAAAATAAAATAAAAATAAAATAAAATAAAATAAAATAAAATAAAATAAAATAAAATAAAATAAAATAAAATAAAATAAAATAAAATAAAATAAAATAAAATAAAATAAAATAAAATAAATAAAATAAAATAAAATAAAATAAAATAAAATAAAATATAAAATAAAAATAAAATAAAATAAAATAAAATAAATAAAATAAAATAAAATAAAATAAAATAAAATAAAATAAAATAAAATAAAATAAAATAAAATAAAATAAAATAAAATAAAATAAAATAAAATAAAATAAAATAAATAAAATAAAATAAAATAAAATAAAATATAAAATAAAAATAAAATAAAATAAAATAAATAAAATAAAATAAAATAAAATAAAATAAAATAAAATAAAATAAAATAAAATAAAATAAAATAAAATAAAATAAAATAAAAATAAATAAATAAAATAAAATAAAATAAAATAAAATAAAATAAAATAAAATAAAATAAAATAAAATAAAATAAAATAAAATAAAATAAA
The DNA here is from genome assembly GCF_031021105.1 of Erythrolamprus reginae. Lineage (NCBI taxonomy): Eukaryota > Metazoa > Chordata > Lepidosauria > Squamata > Dipsadidae > Erythrolamprus > Erythrolamprus reginae. Next base: position 8,831,067 of record NC_091959.1, on the reverse strand, counting down.
ATAAAATAAAATAAAATATAAATAAATAAAATAAAATAAAATAAAATAAAATAAAATAAAATAAAATAAAATAAAATAAAATAAAATAATAATAAAATAAAATAAAATAAAATAAAATAAAATAAAATAAAATAAAATAAAATAAAATAAAATAAAATAAAATAAAATAAAATAAAATAAAATAAAATAAAATAAAATAAAATAAAATAAAATAAAATAAAATAAAATAAAATAAAATAAAATAAAATAAAAATAAAATAAAAAATTAGTTGGGGGAAGATCAGAAGCAAAGTGAGAAAATATTATTTGACTGAAAGAGTGGTAGATGCTTGGAACAAACTTCCAGCAAACATGGTTGGTAAATCCACAGTAACTGAATTTAAACATGCTTGGGATAAACATATATGCGTCCTAAGATAAAATACAAGAAATAGTATAAGGGCAGACTAGATGGATCAGGAGGTCCCTTTCTGCCCTCAATCTTCTATGTTTCATTGTTTAAAAACAATACAATGCAATACAGTACAGTACAAGACAAAACAAAACAAAACAAAACAATACAATAAAATAAAATAAAAATATAACCAAACCAAACCAAACCAAACCAGCACAACACAATATCTGAAACGGTATATGGTCTCCTGCTTGAGTCTTATATATATATTATATATATATAATAAAAATTAAATAAAATTAAATAAAACCTCCTCCAAGTTCTCTTCCAACTCTGTTATTCTATGTTCTGTGTTCTAAGACTCATTGTTCTCCCAAGCCAGTGAAACTCATTTTCAACATCTCAATTTTTGTCCACAAAAGCAGAAGAAGAGCTCTCCTAACCTTTTCATGCTGAAGAGATAAACCTGCAGAATGTAAACCAACACACTCGCGGCCCAATAACTCAGCAGTGTCATGCAATCCATCTCCAGCTACACAAAAGCATCCAGCGTCACTTTCCCTTTGCTGATGTGATTGCTGCCAGTTTGAGTTGTGACCATTTAAATGTTAATAGGATCATTATGTGCTGGTGGGCAACACAACAAATGATCCACCAGAGCCGAATTTTGCTTCGCTGTATTATTACAGTATAACTCAGAACTCTATGCTGGCTATTTTCACTTTGCAGACAAAATAGCAAACTTGGAACCAAATTTAGCTGTTATATAGAACAAAATGCTATGCCCCTCTGGTGGCTTCACACAATGCATTTTGTGAAAACATACACAGCAAATGTGATGGAGGCTTATTGTAAACATTTCTTTCATATAGGCACAATTGTCACAATGATAGACTGGGGTGCAGATCATTTCTGACTATGAACTTGATGGGAAACACCTAGTTTCTTTCTATACACCCTACAGCTGCCTTTAGATTTTGCTTGGGTCGCCCCAAAACAGCATATTTTCCCTACAACAATTGAGCAATTCCAGGTTTGAAAGCATCTTTGCTTTTCAAATAAAACTGGAATTAAAGAGAGGAGCGTTAGCTCAGTAATTAAAATTTGTATGCCGCCCCGAGTCTACGGAGAGGGGCGGCATACAAATCTAATTAATAACAATCACAATAACAACAACAATAATAATAATAATAATAATAATAATAATAATAATAATAAATGAAGATAACGAAGAGCTGGCCTATCTAAACAAATAGATTGGCTTCACACATTACATTGAACCAAGACTTGCTTAAAACATGGTGTAGGGCAGTGTTTCCCAACCTTGGCATCTTGAAGAGATCTGGACTTCAACTCCCAGAATTCCCCAGCCAGCGATCTCTTCAAGTTGCCAAGGTTGGGAAACACTGGTGTGGGGGATAAGTGACTAGGCTTCATTCACAAACTACTAAGCTACTATTCCTAAAATTAATCCTGCTTCTAACCAGGACTAGTAATCAAGGAAGCTGCTTCAGAATAGAGTGTTTCCATTTTTGGTCCAAAATACAATCATCTCTATAAAATTATAGAAGTAGGGTTAGTATTTTTAAGTTGCCATATCAGAAAACAGAATAATAGAGTTGGAAAGGACCTTGGAGGTCTTCTAGTCCAACCCCTGCTTAGGCAAGAAAACCTACACCACTTCAACCAAATGGTTATCCAGCATCTTCTTAAAAACCTTCCAGTGTTGGAGCATTCACAACTTCTGGAGGCAAGTTGTTCCACTGATTAATTGTTCTGTCGGGAAATTTCTCCTTCTAGGTTGCTTCTCTCCTTGTTTAGTGTCCACCCATTGCTTCTTGTTCTACCCCCAGGTCCTTTGGATAATAGTTTGACTCCTTCTTCTTTGTAGCAACTCCCAAGATATTGGAACACTGCTATTATTTTCTCAGGGACCGCCTTCTGCTGCACGAATCCCAGCGACCGGTTAGGTCCCACAGAGTGGGTCTTCTCAGGGTCCCGTCAACTAAACAATGCTGCTTGGTGGGACCCAGGGGAAAAGCCTTCTCTTAGTTGCTCTTCTCTGCACTTTTTCTAGAGTCTCAAAATGAGCAGTTGTAGAAATCAATCAATCAAACAAACAAACAAACAAACAAACAAACAAACAATGCCCATGTTAAACCAACACTCCGGAGTCTGCATTGGTTGCTGATCAATTTCTGGTCACAATTCAAAGTGTTGGTTATGACCTATAAAGCCCTTCATGGCACCGGACCAGATTATCTCAGGGACTGCCTTCTGCTGCACGAATCCCAGCGACCAGTTAGGTCCCAAAGAGTGGGTCTTCTCCGGGTCTCGTCAACTAAACAATAGCGCTTGGCGGGACCCAGGGGAAGAGGCTTCTCTGTGGCGGCCCCGGCCCTCTGGAACCAACTCCCCCCAAAGATTAGAATTGCCCCCACCCTCCTTGCCTTTCGTAAGCTACTTAAAACCCACCTCTGCCGCCAGGCATGGGGGAATTGAGATGCTCTTTCCCCCTGGGCCTTTACAATTTCATGTATGGTATGTCTGTATGTATGTTTGGTTTTTTTATATTAATGGTTTTTAAAATCATTTTTAGTATTTATTGGATTATTATTTTACATTGTTTTATTACTGTTGTTAGCCGCCCCGAGTCTCCGGAGAGGGGCGGCATACAAATCCAATAAATAAATGAATGAATGAATGAATGAATGAATGAATGAATGAATGAATAAACAAACAAACAAACAAACATAAATAAATAAATAAATAAATAAATAAATGTCACCCCTAGTCTTTCTTTTAATCAAACTAGACATACCCAGTTCCTGCAGCCTATCTTTCCCTTGCAAAATGCCTGTGAGCTATTAAGATACTATCAATATTCAGCACTCAACCAGGTCAAAGGAATTATTCCATAGTTTAGGAACAACTGAAATTGCTTTGGGGAGTACTTCTTTACTAGAGCAGTGTTTCCCAACCTTGGCAACTTGAAGATATTTGGACTTCAACTCCCAGAATTCCCCAGCCAGCGAATGCTGGCTGGGGAATTCTGGGAGTTGAAGTCCAAATATCTTCAAGTTGCCAAGGTTGGGAAACACGGCTCTAGTGCATGATCCCCAAATACTACACTAGTGGCCCTCCCCACAAAGTGATTTGCACAACCAGTGAATTTGCCACTTATCTTTCATTGATGTTTCCCTGCTAGGAGGTTCGATACTGCTCAAAATAAATAAATAAAGGGAACACTCAAAGAACTTACCCTAGATCTGAAGGAATGAAATATCCTCATTGAAACCTTTGTTCTGTACAAAGTTGAAGGTGCCCAACAGCAGGTGAAATTGATGGTCAATCATTGTTGCTTCCTAAGTGGACAGTTTGATTTCACAGAAGTTTGATTTACCTGGGGTTATATTGTGTTGTTTAAGTGTTCCCTTTATTTATTTATTTTGAGCAGTGTATTACCCTCCCATCCATTCTCTTCCATATGTATTGTATATTGGACAAAGAATAAATAAAATACTTGTTGTGAGCCGCCCCGAGTCTTCGGAGAGGGGCGGCATACAAATCCAAAAAATAAATAAATAAATAAATAAATAAATAAATAAATAAATAAATAAATAAATAAATAAATAAATAAATAAATAAATAAATAAATAAATAAATAAATAAATAAATAAATAAATAAATAAATAAATAAATAAATAAATAAATAAATAAATAAATAAATAAATTAAAATAAAATAAAATAAAATAAAATAAAATAAAATAAAATAAAATAAAATAAAATAAAATAAAATAAAATAAAATAAAATAAAATAAAATAAAATAATAAAATAAAATAAAATAAAATAAAATAAAATAAATAAAATAAAATAAAATAAAATAAAATAAAATAAAATAAAATAAAATAAAATAAAATAAAATAAAATAAAATAAAATAAAATAAAATAAAATAAAATAAAATAAAATAAAATAAAATAAAATAAAATAAAATAAAATAAAATAAAATAAAATAAAATAAAATAAAATAAAATAAAAATAAAAATAAATAAATAATTTTTTGTAGAGCCTAAGAAAGGGAAGAGAAGAGTCCTCCCTTATCTTCAGACTTTCTTTCCAAAAAGTTTCTCCTTTCCAATGATTGGTTGTATATTCTTTCTTTTTTTGTGGGGGGTGGGGGGGGTGGGGGGTGGGACAGAAAATTGGCTGGTGTGGATGACATCTTTCTTCCCTACTGTGCATGGAGGAACAATTAATTACTAAAGCTGGTGGCTCATTTGACACTCCATGCTCTAGTTATACAAGGAGGTCTGTGCTGTGGCAATCTGCTTCTCAGTTACAGTTGGGGGCTTAGCTGAGCTAACGTGGCACCAGCTGTCATTCTTTGGCACCCTACGTGGGGGTGGGGAAGGGGAAATTGTCACTTTTCAAATTCTTCTCCAAGAAAGGAAACCGACACCAAACTCTTTGGCATTAAGAACACATGTAAGTGAGCGAAATTTTCAGTGTCCCTCCTTCCTTCCTTCCTTCATCCCTCCCTTCCTCCTTTCCTCCCTTCCTCCCTTCCTCCCTTCCTCCCTTCCTTCTGCCCCTTCATCCTTTCCTCTCTCCCTCTCTCCCTATCCTCCTTCCTCCCTCCCTCCCTCCCTCCCTCCCTTCCTTCTGCCCCTTCATCCTTTCCTCTCTCCCTCTCTCCCTATCCTCCTTCCTCCCTTCCTTCTGCCCCTTCATCCTTTCCTCTCTCCCTCTCTCCCTATCCTCCTTCCCTCCTTCCTCCCTTCCTCCCTTCCTTCTGCCCCTTCATCCTTTCCTCTCTCCCTCTCTCCCTATCCTCCTTCCTTCCTTCCTTCTGCCCCTTCATCCTTTCCTCTCTCCCTCTCTCCCTATCCTCCTTCCTTCCTCCCTCCCTCCCTCCCTCCCTTCCTTCTGCCCCTTCATCCTTTCCTCTCTCCCTCTCTCCCTATCCTCCTTCCTCCCTTCCTTCTGCCCCTTCATCCTTTCCTCTCTCCCTCTCTCCCTATCCTCCTTCCCTCCTTCCTCCCTTCCTCCCTTCCTTCTGCCCCTTCATCCTTTCCTCTCTCCCTCTCTCCCTATCCTCCTTCCTTCCTTCCTTCTGCCCCTTCATCCTTTCCTCTCTCCCTCTCTCCCTATCCTCCTTCCCTCCTTCCTCCCTTCCTCCCTTCCTTCTGCCCCTTCATCCTTTCCTCTCTCCCTCTCTCCCTATCCTCCTTCCTTCCTTCCTTCTGCCCCTTCATCCTTTCCTCTCTCCCTCTCTCCCTATCCTCCTTCCCTCCTTCCTCCCTTCCTCCCTTCCTTCTGCCCCTTCATCCTTTCCTCTCTCCCTCTCTCCCTATCCTCCTTCCTTCCTTCCTTCCTTCTGCCCCTTCATCCTTTCCTCTCTCCCTCTCTCCCTATCCTCCTTCCCTCCTTCCTCCCTTCCTCCCTTCCTTCTGCCCCTTCATCCTTTCCTCTCTCCCTCTCTCCCTATCCTCCTTCCTTCCTTCCTTCTACCCCCTGTCTGTCTGTCTTCCTTCTTTCCTTCCTCTCTCCCTTCCTTCTGCCACTTCATCCTTTCCTCTCTGTTTGACTTCCTTTCTTCCTTCACCCTTCCTCCCAAATTAATTTTTTCCTTCCTTCCTTCCTTCTTTCCTTCCTTCCTTCCTTCTGCCTCCCTTCCTCCTTTCCTCTCACCATCTCCCTCCCTCCATTCCTTTCTTGCCTGCTTCCTTCCTCCCTCCCTCCTCCATTCTTCCTTTCCTCTCTCCCTGTCTTCCGTCCTTCCACCCCTTCCTCCTTTCTTCTCTCCCTCTCTCCGTTGCCTCCTCCTTCCTTTCTCCCTCCCTCTTTCCATCCTCTTCTTTTCATGTGACAGGTGATCCTTAGGGTGTTTTTTTTTAAAGCCTACCTTTGATTTTTTTTTTTTTTTAAATGTCCTTGGGGAAGTACAGATATACTAACTTAAGGCCTTTCAACCCTCACTTAAGAATCTCTTGCCTGCCATGATGCTATCAACCCCTTTCTAGCATTTTACTTGGCTCTGAACTTCATGGAATGACAAAGAAGGTGATTTGGAAGATATAGTAAGGTGTCATGGAAGCTTTTTCATGCAGGTGTTAGAGAGCAGAATGAATCAGCTACTTATCTCCAATCTTTCAATTAAAGGTCAGGAATGAAAAGGGGTGGCCTTCCTTCTATTGTTTCTCCCCTGGCCACCCATCTCTAGGGAAGGCACCTGTCCTCTGCGTGGCTATTTTCAAGCCACTTTGAGATTAGGGCTTCTGTAGCTTTAAAGCTTATCTCACACCAACTGCCATTTTGCAACAAAAGGGGATAATAAAGAAAAATGTGGTCCATCACCCATCACTGTCTTAACCATCTCTGTCTTTGCAGCTCCCCCCCCCCCCCTTTAGCCAATATTTTTCTTCTTTGCAACAGCCATGTTTTATTATGGTTATAGAAGCATCCACATATGAGAATAACATTTAGCGATGGAAAAGCGACAACGTTTAAAATGCTGGGTGGACTTGGATTCCTATGTGTATTTTTCCTTAAAAAAGAAGCAGGGGAGACTTTGTTCTGTTTGTAGTTTGCATTATTATTATTTTTAAAATAATCTTTATTATTTACATTAAGAAAAGTATACAAATACCACAAAACAAACAAAAACAAAACACAACTTATGCAGACATATAAATATCACCATTCATAATTACAGTTATATATCATCTTAAACACTCAACCATTTGCATATTTGCCAAACTATCTGTTGACATTATTGCTACAGCTTTTTTATTTTATTTTATCAGCCTACTAGTTTTACATTGCTATGTTATATCATTATTGTATTATTATTGCTTTTGATCACTTATTGTTCTGTTCTGATTTGTATGAAGGGGCGTGCATAAGCGCACCAGTGTGCCTACCATCACTGTCCTAATTTTCCCATCTTATGTATATAAACAGCGTTATATCTATGTATATTAACAATACGTACTTGACAAATAAAATAAAATAAAAAGATAGATAGATAGATAGATAGATAGATAGATAGATAGATAGATAGATAGATAGATAGATAGATAGATAGATACTGTAGGTAGGTAGGTAGGTAGATAGATAGGTAGATAGATAGGTAGATAGGTAGATACTATAGGTAGGTAGGTAGGTAGGTAGGTAGGTAGGTAGATGATAGACAGACAGACAGACAGA